>NW_027053004.1:0-75000 GCF_011386835.1 Chrysemys picta bellii
TGCAGCAGGCAAGCAGAGAATCCGTCCTCCCCGGCAGCCAGGACTGTCTCATCACCTTGGAGCCAATATCCTCCCAAGGCAGGTTCCTGGACCCTGAAGGCGGAGAAGGTGAGCCCACATTTGTAACTACACTACAGGAGTCAAAAGCAATTGTGTTTAATGTTTGATTTGCCCTGAAGAATTGGGATGCATTCGTGGCCAGTACAGCTACTGGAAAAGTCTGTTAACATGTCTGGGGATTGAGCAGGAATCCTCCAGGGACATCTCCATGAAGCTCTCCTGGAGGTACTCTGAAAGCCTTTGCAGAAGGTTTCCGGAGGGCTGCCTTATTTCATTCTCCACGGTAGGACACTTTACCACGCCAAGCCAGTAGCAAGTAGTCTGGAATTATTGCAGCACAAAGCATGGCAGCGAATGGTCCTGGGTTTTGGTCGCATTCATGCAACATTCGGTCTTTATCTTTCTGTGTCAGCCTCAGGAGAGTGCTATGGTCACCTGGTTGAAACAGGGGAATTTTTGTAAGAGAACAGTAAAAGGACCCCGTTCATGTTGGGCTGTTTGTGCTTGGCTAAAAGGGATCATCCTGGAGAATAGCCATGCAGTGTGGAGAGGGGTGTGCTGCACATCCAACCGAAAACCGCAGCCCCCTCCTTTTAAACGGCAAACCCAACCGCATTGCTTGCTATGGGAAAGGAGGGCGCTGCAGTTTGAAACCATTCCCACATGTTATGAAGGTGGAAGAAGCCAACCCCATGTACCTTTTGGCTTACCATGGCTGCCTGGAAACCGAATTCTGTTGCCCACCCGTGTGTGATGTATCACCATACCAGCAGGGCGTTCAATATAAAAGGCAAAATGCGACCTTGTACCTAAAGCACATGTGCTGTCTTCTGTGAATTGCTTGATTCACTGTGAAAGAGTCTCCCTTTTGTTCTCAGAAATGTATCTTCTTAAATTTTGCTCTCCCTTTTCATTGCCCGTGCAGGTGCAAATGTTTCTATGCTCCCCGTATCATCTCTGTCCCTGAGCTTATCACAGATTAGAAGGCGAAAAAAATGCTCTCGCAATGACATGTTTTCAGAGCTCATGCAGTCCTCCTGCACTGATAGGGCACAGCTGAATGCATGGAGGCATTCAGTGCCTGAGGTCTGGAAAGCATTCAGTGAGTGTGATCAGAACACGCAGGAGGAGATGCTGAGGCTAATGGGGGACCAAACGGACATGATCAGGCATCTGGTGGAACTGCAGGAAAGGCAACAAGAGCATAGACTGCCGCTGCATCCATTTTATAACCGCCTGCCCTCCTTGCCAAGTTCCATATCCTCCTCACCCAGACGCCCAAGAACGTGTGTGTGTGTGGGGGGCTCCAGGCACCCAGCCACTCCACTCCAGAGGATGGCCCAGGCAACAGAAGGCTGTCGTTCAAACAGCTTTGATTTGTAGTGTGGCTACAATAGGCAATGTGGCCTTGTCCTTCCCTCCTCCCTCCATCCCTTCCCAGGCTACCTTGTCAGTGATCTCACTTTTTTATTTAATAAATAAAGAATGCATGGATTCAAAACAATAGGGACTTTATTTCCTTTGTCAGCTGTGGTCGAAGGGGCGAGGGGATTGGCTTACAGGGAAGTAAATTCAACAAAGGAGGTGGTTTTGGATTAAGGAGAAACACACACAACTGTCACATGGTATCCTGGCCAGTCATGAAACTGGTTTTCAAAGCCTCTCTGATGCGCAGCGCACCTAACTGTGCTCTTCTAATCACCCTGGTGTCTGGCTGTTCAAAATTGTCTGCCAGGCAATTTGCCTCAACCTCCCACCCCGCGATAAACATCTCCTCCTTACTCTCACAGATATTATGGAGCACACAGCAAGCAGCAATAACAATGGGAATATTGGTTGCACTGTGGCTAACCTAGTCAGCACCAGCAAGCTTTTAAATGTCAAAAGGCACATTCTACCACCATTCTGCACTTGCTCAGCCTATAGTTGAACTGTTCCTTATTACTGTCCAGGCTGTCTGTGTATGGCTCCAGGAGCCATGGGAGCAAGGGATAGGCTGGGTCCCCAAGGATAACTATTGGCATTTCAACATCCCCAATGGTAATTTTCTGGTCTGGGAAGTAAGTCCCTTCTTGCAACTGTTTGAACAGCCCAGAGTTCCTAAAGATGCGAGCATGCACCTCTCCCGGCCATCCCATGTTGATGTCGGTGAAACGTCCACTATCAACCAGCCCCACTGCCAGCATGATCTCCCAATTGCCACAGCCCATGCTTCCAGGAACATCTGTGTCCATGTCCTCCTCACAATCGTCCTCGTGCTGGTGTCTCCTAGCCAGGTTCTGCACATACTGCAGGATAATGCACAAGGTGTTTACAATGCTCACAACAGCAGTGGTGAGCTGACCAGACTTCATGCTTGCCATGCTATGGCGTCCGCACGGGTAACCCAGGAAAAAAGGCGCGAAGCAATTCATTGCCGTTGCTTTCAAGGAAGGAGGGAGAGGAGACTGACTACATGTACCCAAAACCACCCGCGACAATGTTTTTGCCCCATCAGGCATTGGGAACTTAACCCAGAATTCCAACGGGCAGCGGGGACTGTGGGATAGCTACCCACAGTGCACCATTCTGTGAGTCTATGTTAGCCATGGTATTGAGGACAGACTCATACACGATCGACTATATAAAATCGCTTTCTAAAGATCGACTTCTATAAAATCGATCTAATTTCATAGTGTAGACATACCCTTAGAGAATCTAGTCAGCTGGCTGCTTTCACTTTCATCCCCATTCAGGTGTGCAACCTTCCTAACTTGATCCTGGAAATATTTCAGGAAGCACTTAGGAATATACACAACAATAGTATCTGTGGACCCCTTCAATTCATTTAAGTGTGCACTGTGCAATTCTAGTTCTGCTAGTTCCTAATGCCAGCACTGATGCAACAGTTTCCTGGGCCTTGGGTACCAAGAGTGAAATCTTCACCTCTACTCCCTCCCCTTTATTCTGGGTAAAAGAGCCGGAGCAGAGTAAAGGGAGCTTAATAGTCTTATATCTGGCTGGAGAAGGAAGACAGCTGAAAGTCTGTTCTTCAAGGATCCCCCTTGCAAGCCCTGGCACAGGGGATTTACCCAGTCCAGGATGGATATTTCAGAGGAAGCCCCACAGTACACAGTGCCATGGAGATTTTGGGCCATGCTGTAGCCCACAGGGGCTACCATAACTCAGGTAGACCCCCAGAGCTGATTAAACTATGCCAGGAACCTCTTCATCCACCTTAACCCTCCACTATCCCTGGGCTTTGAGTTCTGTGCCATGCCTCTGAGGCACAACACAGAACAACAAATTTATGCTTGACACCTGCTGCATTGGAATGCAACGAGGGAAGGGAAAAGCTTCTCTGTGTCCTTCCCCACCCCACTGTACTAAGCTTTATGCAAATCTATCCCTTTACTGGCATTCATCTGGGAACAATGCTTTGCTACTGTGAATAACGCCATCATCCTAAACTCTTGCTAATAAAAATGTTATATCACTAACACCATGCCCTGTCATCATCAGCATAAAAAACAAAAACAATAAAAAACCCCTGCATGTTCAGGGCAAGAATGAATGAAAAGTCAAAGCTTTTGTTACAGACATGACTGACAGGGATAAAGATGATGGTGGTGTCAAAAGTGACTGAATATGGGACTGCAGAAGGTTTCATAGGAGAGAAAAGGAGTACAGTTTGGCCATATTAAATTTAAAATTAATACATGCAGAATGAGATGAGAGAGAGTAGGGATGCGATATAGAACTGGGTCAGAAGAAGACAGGTTAAAAAGGCAGATCAAAAAGACATTTGTGTAAAGATGGTAGTTCACATCGTTGACGGTAACTGAGACCAGATCAGATCACCCAGAGATGGATGTAAAGAGAGAAGAAAAAGGGACAAATGTGACCCTAGGCACCCTTGTATTCACTCCCTGCAAACTAATAATATTTGTACAAAATATGTCTTGTGAAATATATCATATAAAAGCTAGCATCATGCTGGTTATTAAGATCTTTATAAAAATGTATGTTTTAACTTTACATGTGAAGTTAATAATGACGTTACTAGAGCATGTTTAAGACAAAGATATTCCAGCCTAGGTAAAATTGATAAATAGGTCTGTTCTAGACAAAGAAACGTGGGTTTACCTCAATTACATATTAGCTAAACCAGTGGGGTTATCTTGAGCCAGAATGCGAGAGACCCAACTAACATGGCTCCTGAAACCCAGAGAGAGACTGAATCCCCAGGAGGCCTTCCAGATTTGTAAGAAAAAGAAATTCCTTTGGGAATACAAGGAACAGAGAGAGACTCCATCTCGATCCTTCACCTTAAGGAGACAAAGAAATCAAGTGATCTAATCTCTGAGATAGGTCCTGGCCAGGCCAGCCAGTAAAAAACTGGAAAGAAGACTGTGGGTGAGAGGAAAAACCATCTTGCTAGATTAAGTTTTAGCTGTTTAGATTTGTGTTTTCACTTTTATTTGCTTGTAACCATTTCTACCTTTATCTCTTTTATCCATGCTCTTTTGTTAATAAACCTGTTTTATTTTTTACTATAAACCAATTCAGTGCTGTGTTTGAAAAGATGGATCTATTTACCCCCATTACATGAATAAGCTATGTCTGACAGAACAGTGAACTTCATATCTTCTGTGATTGCACAGTGAGAGGGCATTGCAGAGAAACATCTCGGAGGAGCTTGGGAGCTGGACTTTGCTGACTGTTACCTGCTAGGCAAGGTCTGGGCCAGGTATTTGCTGGTAAGGAAGGTGATTTGCTGCTGCTGTGTCATGGAGCGGACACAGTCTTATCAACGGCAAAACTCACTCTTGTTGAGGCAGAGAGATAACGCTGTCTCACAGCTCTGGGTATCTCCAGAAGCATGTTACAGCAAGAGACCCCATAAAATGGGGAAAGGGGTGGAGATCCATACATCAAATGAGATGCTGATGGAATGATCAGAGAGTTAGAAGGAACAGAAGAGCCATGAAAGCCCAGGAAGGAAAAGATTTCGGGGAGTAAGGTGTAAAAAGCAGTTGGGGGAAATGTGGTGAGGTGGCCTCGAGTTACTAGATTACATGAACATTATTTAGCATCTGTACAGTGCAGTTTTTAAGAAGTCAACTGTAGCTGTGTACTAGAACAATGGACTCAAACATAAGAATGAAAACTGGATAGTGACAAATGTTAATCCTATGATTCCAAGGGTACATTACAAAGAAGCTGATCTATGGAGGATGGAATTAATATGAAGCTAGATCCCTTTGCAAATGTTTCCTTTTTTCATTATTTTGGTCTGTATTAAATATTTTCCTCCTGCACTGCCGCAGTCTCGGCATTAAATCAATGGTTTTCAATCTTTTTTCATTTGCAGACTCCTAAAATTTTTTGAATGGAAATACAGACCTCTTTGGAAATCTTAGACATAGCCTAAGTACCCCCAGGAGCCTGCAGACCACAAGTTGAAAACCACTGTTCTATGGTAACGACAACCTTTTGAGGACCCCCTAGGCACAGTCTGTGGGCCTCCAGGAGTCCGTGGACCACAGGTTGAATACCACTGAACTAAATAATTGGTATTAAAACTTTCTGGCAGAGTTTTAAAATGTGTCATATATGGCGATACTACTTTAACTCCTGACTCTGATTATTTCCCAAATAACGCTTGTCTTTTTACTACAGAAAGTTTTGTAAACTATCCAGCACCCAAAATACACGTTAATATCTGGGGAAAACAACTGATCAATGGGGAACCTGAATCATCAGGCTTTAGTTGGCTTTCACATTTTGCAGGGTTTTTATGTCTCTATAACACTATTCCTCCCCCGTCTCACACACATGCATGGAAACGTGTTATAAAACAAGTATGTACAAAGACTAACTGGGTGGGGTAGAGAGGAGAAAATAAATAATTCAGAACATACCTCAGATGTGGGACACTGACCTTTAAAATGCTATGAAAATAAGGCACAAAATAGAAGATGCAAGGCACTCCACATGATGTGGAAATAATCCATTGTTATTTCTGGTTTTTAATAGCTACGGTTTCTTAATTCAGCAATTCAAACCTTGATGTGGTAACGCGGGAATAAGAAGGAAAACACCCATCCCCAGTTCTGCCCCCAGCTCTGCCTTCAGCTCAAGCTCCTCTGCTGAGGAAGCTTTGGCTGTGCAGGAATGGGGGGAAGGGGGTGCAAGGACAGATTCCATTACTGGTAAGCAGGGTGCGGCAAGAAACTTTTGGGCACCACCATTCTATATTAAAGCGTGTGCGCGCACACACACATCTAATTTTATTGATTATTTGATAATTTTTTTTCTATTCATACAGCTGAATGGCCATGTGATGAAGTTTTTTGCTTTAAAATATTTATACTATCATGGAACTGCAATTCCTGAATTATGATTTTTTCATAATATAATAAAACCTTTATGAAAGTGTGAATTAGTATCAACCCCAAATCAAAGAAAATCTGAGAGCATCTTCCTATCTGCAGAATAAACACTGATATGCACTGAAGAACAACTGAATTATATGGCTTATAAATTATTTGAAAAGCCAAGTAAATCTATTTCTGTGCTATACATATTTCTATTACAACATTGTTAAATAGTTGTTGTAGTTCAAAGGCTATCAAAACCCCAGAGAAAGAGCAGGACATGAGCCATATATAGCTCAACATAAAGGACAATGGAGCCACACGCACTCTTCAGAATTCAGCTACCATATCAAATAAAGGCTGCTTTGTTTTCAACAATGGCGTATTTACGAGTGATACCTCCTGAAAGTGTTTTGCATAACTGGTTAGGAATAAATCTCAGACACTGGTTGTCAAGCAAATGCTTCATTTAAGTACTGTAGGAATCTCACCAAACAATCAATAACTATTCCCAAGGAAGATAATGTAATTTGCTCCCCAAACGCGGCAAATCGATAAAAATGTTGGTTGGAAACAGGTTAGCTGAAATAGTTGTAGAATTACAATGAAAAATAAACATACATATCTTGCGCTCACACTTACCCAAACTTGTAAACAACACCCCATGAAAATTCACTCTTGAAACAGGTGTTGAAAAAAATTCAAGATTTCAATTTTTCTCCTCAGTGAGAAAACTAATTTCTGAAGTTTAAATTAGACAGTATCATTTTCTGTATAAAGATGGAAGAGTAAAATAATCCACTGTAGGTCCTAGCTACACTATTTAGAGAAGACTTGTGCTCTTTGATGATTGAGCTTATATATATTGCAAGATGATGTGTAAAGTTAAGATGTAGTCACTGAATTCCCTAGACAGGGAAAGAGGCTGGTTGAAACCTATTAGATTTGCAATACAAATTATCTGTATGAATATGCAAAAATGGTGTGCACTGTGCCTAATTAGTTTTAGTTTCCTATTAAATAAGTTCTAATGCACATTGAAAGACTATCAAACATTCAGTACAGCTACTGGCCATCTCCCTCCTTAGCAGTTGCTATAACTGTTGGAGTGGCTCCTACTTCAAAAGTTACAGCTGATTCTGGAGCAACTGGTCCTCAAAGAGCAGGCCAGATTTAGAACCAGTTGCAACTGCTGTGACCAGGTGCTGGCCTTAGACAGCCACCCAGATGCTGGCCACCAGCAACAATTAAAAACAGCAGCTGCATTCATTGATCTTTCTTCTGCTTATGATACTGTATAGTGCAAAGGTCTCCTGCTGAAGTTATCAGTAGCTTTCCCAACCAATCAACCATCAGACTCATCATAGAGATGCTGAGTAACAGAATATTCACTGTGCACCTTGGTGAATCTACCAGCAAATTACAGAGACTGAACTATGCCTCCCAGAAGGATCCATTTTAGTGCCTACACTTTTCAATCTCTGTACCAGTGATATTCCGGTCACATCACCCTTTAAATTCATCTATGCAGATAACATTACGCTAGCAACACAAGTGTCCTCTTTGAAGGCCACAGAAATGGTCATGAACAACCACCTCCGGACTGAAACTCTCATCTCTGCCTTCCACTTGAATAACCATGAAGCCAAAGTTCCGCTGAAAGTGGACTTTTGTGATCTGCATCTTTTGCGTAACCACAATCCACGGTACCCTTGAGACACCTTGATCAGATGCTGAGCTATCAACACCACCAAAAAGATGATAAAGACAAGGGTTAACATCATCGAGAAGCTCGCTGGCCTATCCTGAGGATATGATGCATGCATGCTTCAAACCTCAGCACAAGCCCTGATCTTGCCAACAGTGGAGTACTGTGCGCTAGCTTGGTGAAACTGCTCCCACACCAATCTTGTTGACACCAGTTTTGCCGGTCATCGTGCCAGCCAACACTAGGTAAGACACTGTTGTGGTCCAGAGTACAACAGCAGCCTGGCCGTTCTTCACCAATACTTCAATTCAGTGCTGCTCTCCCGACTCAAATCCAGGAAGCCTTTCTGGATTCCCACGTCAGCGTGGCAGATCAATGGAAAGGACACCAGCCCTTGCTGGCTCGAATCATGGGCTGCTTGTGACATCCCAAACAAAACCCTGATTGAAAAATAAAACAAAAGAAGTCCTGGGATTCTGCCTTCCTCCCAGGCAGTGGACTGCACTCAACCATGTCTAGACAATGTGTGGAAGGTTTGGATATCTCTTCCACAAATGGAAAATCAAAGAATTAAATTGTGACCACAGTGAGGCACAAACCATGCAATACATGACAGACAACTGTTGCATTCCCGTTTACAGTGGTGGCACAAAGGGGATCCACCTAGCTATCCCAGAAGCATTAGAATGGCTTTCAAATCTTAAAATTAATTATAATTCTAGCACCTTGCTTTTCAAATGCCATATGAAAGAAGAATACAGACTCTACAACAGTGCTTCTCAAAGCCAGTCCGCCACTTGTTTGGGAAAAGCCCCTGGCAGTCTGGGCCAGTTTATTTACCTGACGCATCCGCAGGTTCGGCTGACAGCGGCTCTCTCTGGCCGCGGTTCGCCGCTCCAGGACAGTGGGAGCTGCAATTGGCTGAACCTGCGGATGCGGCAGGTAAACAAACTGGCCCGGCCTGCCGGGGGCTTTCCCTGCACAAGCGGTGGCGCAACGTTGAGAAGCACTGCTCTACAAGAAACACTTCCTGAACTACCTTTCTTGACTATACTCTACATCTTTGGAAAAAAGAGAGCATAATGATAAGGTCAAAACAACACCTTGAATGGAATTTAGAGGAGAACCAGGAAACAGCAGATCTGTAAATTGGTCTCCAGAACCAAGGAAGATACTGCGAGTACCACCTCTCCCACTAAAAAGGAACTGCTTGGAATGTATGAATTTAATCCCTGGATACTGAGCATGGATCTACTAGAGGCCATCTGTTATGTGGAAGATTTTTTTTTCAGCAGTAACCAAAAAAAATTGTCAATAGAGGAAAACTGTGGACATAATTTCCTGGATTTTAGAAAATTATCACTTTCCAGAAAAAATGACTAGACTACAAGGCCACTGAGTGTACAACAAAGGATGAGCTGCTTGAGTCAGTTAAGAACTGTTGTGATAATTGAAGACATAAGGTGAATGGAAACATATTCTAATGTAGACACCAACTACTGTGGCACCCTATGGCATTCTGACCAGTGAAAGATGGGGTTCCATTTATTTCATATGTTAGAACCTGGAAGTAGGAAAAGACAGTAATGGACTGAAATTTGCAGTTGATAATCAGAGGTGGCAGAGAGGAGGGGAACCACTAAACATGAGAGATTTCTTCAGTGTACTTGTCCACTTCACTTCTTCATTTCCTCCTCTATTTCCACACCCATTCTTTATGGCAAATGTCTCCCCTACTAATCTCCACACGTATCCTAGGTCTCTTGTGCCATTTACATGCAGATAACACCTTCTGAGAGGAACTATCTTGAAACAGCTGCAGGCTTTTCTTATGATTGCTGCCTTGCCAGTGTTGGCTCCTGATCAATGATTTGTGCACACTAACACTGTCAGGATCACATTAAATTTAGTTTTCCTCTTTACAGCCGTGGCCGTGATTACCAAGAACACTCTTCAAAGTCAGAATGAAGGAGAGCTAGCAACTTGCAACATTCACATTAGCAGTTTAAACCCCTGGTAAGGGATACTTAACCTGGGGACACCAAGATGAAAGATGTTTCATTTCAGTTCTAAATCTTTCCAAAACAGGACTAGAACAATTGAGTTCACACCGGTGTCAGGGATTCAATAAGATTGTGTGTTTCATGCTTCACATACAAATCCTGCAGTGTGACACTTACTGAAGAAAAAGGTTTATAGGAAATATTAAATAGGTGTAATACTTCCAAGTTCCCTAGTATATCTGTAATGACACAACTTCTATTTCTGTAGCCCTACAATGAAGTGGAAAACATGAACTGGTATCTCAGTCTCATTTAATCTTAAAGTTCCCCATTTTCCTTGTATTTTATAGAAGAGGCTGCATTTTCCTTATAACTGGATTGAATATGAAACTGGAATCCATATACCTCATTTAAAGTTGGCTGTCAGATCTGAAAATTAATATCTCTGCATGACCTATGCAGACAGACAATGCAGTATGGTATATAGATGTTGATGCTTATTAACAAAACCCAACAAGTTTCCATTAGTTTCCTTTGCTTTTCATAATTAACATCCCCAAATGACAATGAGTGAATTAGTTTCATTTTCAAGCTAATGGGTTTATGAAAGGTTAATTGTTTTGCATATGAAGACAACACTATCAAGGAATCAAAATCTCATCCACCTCTCTCTTTTGTGGGTGCCATCTTTCAATAAATCTCCATTGCACTGTTTTCAAAAGCAGTGCCTAAAAGGGTTTAAATGATAAAGGATGTGGGTCTTTGAAATGCAAATTCATGAAATTTAATTTTTTTTTTATCTGCAGTATAATGAACTGGTATTGAATGAAAACTGATTGCTTCATCTGAGAGATATTTTGAGATTAACAAACAGCATTGATGAATACAGAGGGGCAAATGAACCTGAGACTGAGCTACCTCTTTATGATGTACATTATTCAGTGTGGCCACAGACTGACCTGTGTTCACTTAGTGTAAACTTAACATTGTAGTGCAGACTACATTGTTACTCGAAATTAAAGTCATCATAAGTGTGAAGTCCTGAAACTGAGGTAACAGAAAACTGTATATTGGTTAAAAGAAACCAATATTTCAGACTTCCTCTGGCTGGTTTTTCTTGTGTTCTTCTTGTAATATATTTCATGTATGTATTTGTATACAATATACTTATAATTCATACACAGTAGTCACTTTTAAAAAGTCAACTATTTACCAACAGTTAATGTGCTGTTGTGTCAAACACCAGTTATTCTCCCATAAGTAAAAGAGAAAGTGGTAACTGTTGATTTTTTTTTAATAGCTCCTGCTGTACATATAAATATACACATGTTGTGGTCAGTGTAGAGGTGCACTAGCCCAAAAGCAGCACCATGGTTTTGGAAGGAGTGCAAGGAGAATGTAGGCACTGTGCCACCTTTTGACAGCTTGCAGTGTGTTCTCTCCCCTATGAAACAATGGCAATGGCAGTGGTACCAGACTTAGACTAGTCCTTGGCTGTTGCAGAGTGGCACCAGGGGATGCACCCCATCTTTTGTACTTGTGCAAGACTGGTCACAACAGAGCCAAATATGTGGAGGCTTTATCCATGTGATAAACTGTATTTATGGCACACCACCAACTGCCTCTCTTGCACTCTGCCCATCAAACCATCTCTACTCAGGCTGCTTCTAAAACTGCAAACTTCTGCGCTGTTTCAAACAGTATTTTTTTTTTTTTTAAAAACCTGTCAGAAAAAGTTTTCCTTCTTTCTCCCCATTTGTGGAATTTCTCCCCTTCTGCCAACACACTCATACACCAGAAATAAATTTAAAAAACAAACTGATCTGATGTGCAAAACAAATAATATTCATTCCTGCACCAGTGATAGACTTACTATCCATCAACTAGAACTAGAAATTGCAACCTATTCCAATGGAGAGCTGCATCTCTCTACTTTCTATTGATATAAAGCACTCACTTCCTGACCCAGCAGATGCTGAGCCTTAAAAGTATATGTATGGAAAAGTTATTTTAGGTCATTATAGAGGTTTCTAAAATATATTTTATTCTCTGCTTCAGAGGCCTGTGTAGCTGAACTCAGTAAAAACTGAGCCTGGTTTTACAAGATACTATTGTGACACAGTAAAATAAATAAATAAAACCTAGATAGATAGACCTAATACCAATAAATGTTTTAAAATCTCTTTAAAACGTTGTTAAAGGAGTTCTTCTATGGATATGTGGCATATGTAGAATAGATAATGGTATAGCATGGTATATCTGTTTTAACAGCAGGAATATGGGATGACCTTTGCCATCAGTGAGTATGTCATCATCACAAACTCAGGCCAATAAAAGCTTATACCACCCCTTAATGTAGTCGCTCTCAGCTATATCTATGCATTCACAAATTATTTCTGTTAAGTGTTGTTGCAGTTATTAGTTACTACTTTGCTGTCAACCTAATTGCTCAAGTTGAAGAGTTATGCAAAAAATAAGCTAATTAATTACTGCACTCCAGTTAGCTTTAGTTTTTACATGTTTGACCCAAATTGCAGAACTTGCCTGATATTATGCATCTGGACATTTTTTGTGTGAGAGAGATAGATACTATAGGCCACTTTTGTGCTCCTCAGTAAAAGTCTCATTGAAAAAGTCTCATTGAAAAATTGCATATTTAGTTGTTGGAGGGTTGAGAGTGGAGTTTGGAGCATTTGAGCTCACGTTCTATGTTGACTGGTGGCAATATAGATTTAGGGTCTTAGACAGTCAGAAATGGGCTCACTTCATTCAAATGAACAACTATAGATTTACTCTTCCTCCAAACAACTAGGTGCATCACATCAGATCATACACTGTTATCAGTTGTTGGCTGCGTGTGTATTCTCTGTGTGTTCTGCACTGGCTCTGGCCAGACAGCCCATACAGCAGACTGATCAAACTGCCAAAGAAGGCTACCAACTCAGTTCAGTGGTGAAGGTGCTCGGCCAAGTTTATTGTTAACGAAGCATGGTCCTTGTCTCCTATACGTGCTACAGGTACCCATTACAAAGGACTTGGCTCAGTGAGTGGTGGGATTCTCCACTCTCACCTCGGCCGGACAAAGACAGCCCCTCTGTGACTCCTCTTTTACACACGGATACAAACAAGTTACCTATTGCCACTCTGACGTGGTTAGTTACCACCCTTTACCTTGTACATGTTGGTTCAATCAAAACTTCTCTATCCATCACCCTGTCACCATGACCTTATGTTTAGGAGGGTCAGTGTTTCCCTGTATCACCTTCTATCATAACTTGGTATCAAGATGTTCTGGCATGATCCTTCTGGAATGTGTTTATGCAAGTGTCCTGTGCCTAGCACTTCCTAGGACTGCTTGTGTTTTTGCAACACCAACCCTCTTCATGCCAAGTTCAGTGAACTTGCAAGTAGGCATGTTTTGTAACAGGGCCTGACTCTTGCTAACTTTGCTTTATATCAGTAGGGCCTGACTTCAGTTTGGGCCTTAAACCTTACATCAGGCCCCTATAACAGGCCTCATGTCTCAGGCTCTCTCTTTCTACTACACACACAACTTCTACAATTTAGGTCAAACAAGTCAAAACTAAAGCAAACTGAGTGCAATAATTAATATACTTGATTTTTACTTCCATGACATGATTGGATCCTCAATAGCTTAAATATCATATAAAGCAAAGTACTACTTTACATTTATGAACTAAAAGGAAAAAACTCCTCTGCTGCTGAAGCTGTATCGCCAGTCACAAAAACAACCTTGCAATTAATTAGAAGATTAAAATCCACAGAGTACACATGATTTAAATGTTGGACAGTTTGTGATTCTTCTGAGGTGAACTGAACCAAAACCACTTTAATATTAGAATCTGAGACAGAAAATAAATCTCCAGTACGCATGGCTCAGTTGCCTTGGATGCCTCAATGGCATGCTGCCCTATTGAGTAATGTATTCTTCCTGCAGTAACACTAACTTTGAAAAATGCTAGGACATCTTAAAACGCTAATAAGGAGAGTCATGGTGAGATAAAACTAGAGTGTCCAATTTTAAGTAGGGTGTATTCAAAAATTCGGAGCCTTACTTAAAATACAGGTTTTTTTCTCTGTCCTCTCAGTTGAAGGTGGCAGTTCGTGGTAGCTACAGCTTCAGATGAAAACCCAACTTGAGGAGGCAGGTGGAAAGGCTATGGGGTGATTTAATAATCCTACTATACGCTGTCCTAATTGTTTTGATTTATCCCTGTTTTCCATTATATTTAGTTTGTATTTTGCTGTTTATGACTGGATATCTATTTCCCCTCAGTTTTTCCCATATCTTCACTATCACCTACCTAAAGAGAGAAAAACAAAGTTTGGTTTTCTTCATTCATCAGAACACTCAGTCTCTTTTTGTTTATTTTAGCACTGATGGGTTCTCCCCAAAACTGCAAAGCAGTAGTGTCACACCTGTTATCTGAAGATAGCACAGTACTCATAAGACTGACATCACATCATGAGGAGTTACTTTGGCATTTGTGGGGTACATTTGGGGATTAGTAAGTGAAGAGTCATTTCTACTTCTCTCTGCCGAAAAGTTTTAACTGAGGTCTAGAAATGAATGGTTGGGCTCTATATCCACTGTTTCAGTTTCTGGATACAAAATGGTGTGCCTGATGAAAAAGACTGTAATTTACATTAAACACTGATGTAAGCTGCCAGAGTAATATTGCACACACTCCAGCATATCTGCACATTTATCTGGAAATCCTTAAGAAGCATTATTGACAGTTAGTGCTGAACTTGTGCCAGGACTCTAACTTAAAATTAAATTGATTCAAGTTGCAAGGCATAATTTTCTTCCCATTAATTATAACTGCGTTAGAAGACTGTTCTTTTCCTTTGTTTGCCTCCATTTTGTTCCCTGGGCTTCTCAATATACTGTTTAGATTTGATAAATTTACTGACACCGTCTAAGTTTCCTGCATATAGTGCCAAGACTATGATGGTACTCTAATAGTTCTTCCAGTGTAATCTGCTGTTCCATCCACCTACAGTACACCTCTTCAGTGAAAACAAAGTTGTCTTTGTCAAGCAGTTTTATCCCTTCCCACTAATTAGTGAGTCTAAACCTAGATTAGGAAATCTAATTCATGCTAATTTACTTTGTGATTTTAACGAATGGGCTGACTTCTGGCACAGGGAACTGTATTGGGCACTTTTATGGTGCAACTAGATCTGCTGCACAAACTGGGTCCCCTTATCTGTTAGTCCATTATAGTGAAGAAATATATTCGTCCATAAAGTGCATAGCTAAATTCTGAAAGCATGCCATTCAATCTGAGACTTTAATCCTCAAATGTAGATTTACTTTCAAAACTGAATATTCCAAAAGAACTCTCTCATTCTATAGATCTGTTCCATTTATATGTTTAGAGTCAGACTATCTCACTTTGTTGCAAAAAAAAAAAAAAAAAAAGTTCTGTTTTACTGCATTTTACTCCTAGTAGTGAAGAGGGAGGAAATGGAGTATTTTAGTCCATTTTGTGCATCATCAACAAAATTGTTTACTGAGGCTTGTTCTACATGAGAAAGTTACACCTGTTTAACTTAAGGTTCAATTTTAAAGGGTTTAGTTAAATTGGTGACAAAGGCAGTGTAGACATTGCTTTTAGCTTAACCCAGGCTGGCTTATTTTGGTTTAGCTTAAATCGACTGGGAACAGGGATTACATAAACTAAAATAAACCATTATTAATCCACAATAGGAATGTCCATATGGGGCTTTAAAAATTGATTTAAGTTAAACTGGTGAAACTTCTGTGTGCAGACAAGTCTGAAATTCCAATCGGTTACATGGCGGTATTAAATACAAGGGAAATTACATAATCCCCTTGCTGCCATCTATTTAAAAAACAAGGGGTAACACAGGCCTAACTGAGGCATAGACAATGAGGGAAATACTCAAATTATTTTTATAAATATAACGTGCACTTCCTTTTACCTGTGCGATATTATTTTGCCTGGCTACACAGGGCTGTATGGGGAAACCAACATGAAACTAAACAATGACAAAAATAAGGTACTGTCATGGAGAATGCCAAGGGTCCTTGAGGAACAATGTGAAAGCTATTAGTTGGGGAATGGCCCCCTGCTGGCTTCATCCAGGCTAATATGGTTTATTCTTCCCAGCCCTGAAAGTAGGATCAAAGGAGATACTAAAACCTTATAGCTGCTGGCCTAAGCTAGAAAGGGGTTGACTGGGCTGTTTGCTGCTGCCTGAGAGGAGATGCTGACAGAAGCGCACACAAGGAGGGAGAGAATTCAGCAGGGGAGTCCTCTTCTCCCAGCCCAGAGATGGAGGTAAGATAAGGGATGTGACAGAACACAGACTGACTTTCAGAATCCAGACTTAGACTGTAAGGCTGGCAGTCAGCAAAAACATCTTTTAAATTATAAACAAAACACATTATTGAGAAGGCATAACCATGGAATGTCACAATGCCATTTCCAGAGTCACTTTTCAGAATGGAATCACACTTTAAAGCTCTACTTAAATACACAATGAACATTAATATGATCCTTCCCAGTTGGACTAACCCCATAACATTTTAATTTGCTATCACTAGCTAGATCAAAGATTCTCAAACTGGGGGTCGGGACCCCTCAGGTGGTCACGAGGTTATTACATGGGGGGTCGTGAGCTGTCAGCCTCCACCCCAAGCCCCGCTTTCCTCCAGCATTTATAATAGTCTTAAATATATAAAAAAGTGTTTTTAATTTATAAGGGGTGGTCGCACTCAGAGGCTGGCTATGTGAAAGGGGTCACCAGTACAAAAGTTTGAGATCAACTGAAATAGATATTTCATTTTTTCCACTGACAGTTTTTGGATTATAGAACAGAAAAGGCTGTCTCTAAATAGATCTGAGCATGTAGAGAATCAGCTCTCTGACAAGCCAGCTATACAGCTACCTTTTGTTTCATACATTTCATTTAAAAATATGAAATAAACTTTATTTAATAGGAGGGGCTTTTTTTTTTTTTAAAACAGTCTTTTAAAGCTTTTTTTGCTCTTTTACAAAAGAAACAGCCCCCTCTGAATTAAAGGGCAGGGTGGTGAGGTGTTTTTTTTTCCTTCAGCACTTTCAATAACACCGAATTTATAAAGTATGGATTATGCCCCAAATAAAAGGGAACTAAATTTATTTTACTCATTCCCTACAGATGAGAAAATGTTTCATTTCAACCTGGGCTTGCAGAGTCAGCTATAATTTCCATTTCATAATCTTCAGTCTTATCACACTACACTTAATACAAAAATTCAATACTACATTGCACACACTTTACAAATACTGTATATAGATCAATGGCATGGGCTTGATAGCACTTTTTGTCCGAAAGGACTGCGTTTCCTACAATCTCTCTTCTCGGTACAACTTAACTCAATAACATAACTTGAGCTGGACAGCTTGGTGGGATTTCCACCAAAACCAAATGTGCAGACTGGCTTAACAGTGCAGAGGACCCATACATTCAAAGTGATATTGCCACAACGCTCTTAATCTCACAAGAAGTTCCTCCAAGGCAAATACCAGGTGCCTTGCTAATCATTCTGGAGACGTTTAGGTTTTCAATATTTAGAGGTCTGAAACTTAAGACCCAAAGGCCTCTGCTGGGGGCAAGTCCTTGCTCCTTCATTCTGATAATGCTTGCTTATGCACACCAGAAGTATTCATCAAAAGATCCTTTAAAGCTCTGCCAGGCATGAGGTATTTTACACCCAGCATCATCTAGTGGCTGAACAGTATAATACAATTTAGCACTCCATTCAATTCCAGATTTCAGAGTGGTAGCCCTGTTAGTCTGTATTAGCAAAAGGAACGAGAAGTACTTGTGGCACTTTAGACTTGTTAGTCTCTAAGGTGCCACAAGTACTCCTCGTTCTTTTTGCATTCCATTACAGCGGTTCTCAAACTGTGGGTCGGGATCCCAAAGTGGGTTGAGACTCCATTTTAATGGGGTCGCCAGGGCTGGCATTATATTTGCTGGGGCCTGGGGCCGAAGTTTGAGGGCTTCAACTTTGGCCCCCTCACCCAGGGCAGAGGGACTTGGGCTTTGGCCCTCCTGCACAGGATGGTGGGACTCTAGCAGGCTCAGGCTTCGATCCCCCCTTCTGGGGTCATGCAGTAATTTTTTTGGGTTGCAGTGCAATGAAGTTTGAGAACCACTGCATTACGACAGACCCCAAGGAATGAAAGGTGAACCTTATCTCTGTCATGTTAACCTCTTATTTTTTCCCCCAAACAAGTTTACATCATCACTGAGCAGCTGTGAAAACTTCTGGCACACCTCCTGTTAAAGCCAGACCACTGCAGTCCCCTCCTGTATTCCAGAGGCAGATGGTGAACGATAGATTTCAGAGTCCAGCTCTACTTTATTATTTAACATTTATAAGACAGTAGTGATAAGAGGCCATAACCCTGCTATGCCCAATTGTGCTAGGTGCTGCACGAACATATCATATATTACAGTCCCTGGCCCACAGCTTCAGACTGTCTCCGGATTTAGATCTGTGTGCAAGAGAAACTGGACTTTGTCCCTGAATCAAGAGATGAGCCCCTCTGATGTAGCACGTTGACAGACTCCAAATGCTGATGATGCTGGAGCGCTGAAAATTTAGAGGGTATCAAATGCCAGTATTAGAACCTGTGTCATTGGATCTGTGCCAAATCAGCTAGCGCTTAATGTCCAGCTGTGATACTTGGCTATGAAACACATGCAGCTTTTCTCTTTGAGGCCTTCCAGACTGACTTGATATTAAACTAACACATCAAACTCACTTTCATGACAAACTCAGTGGGGGCCGGGAAGCCTTCAGGCAGTCACTGTGGGATCTGAGAAAACATGGTGACGTCTCGCACAGATCCCACAGACCAGGTTAGTCATGATCTGCTCTGAGACATCAGACAGAGGTCACATTTGTCCTTAAGGAACATTCTACGACCACACTGGGGGCATTTTTTGAACCTGCTAGGAAGACGCTTCTACATTATTCACCTCTACCCCGATATAACGCGACTCGATATAACAGGGGTTCGCATACAACTCGGTAAAGCAGCGATCCCAGCGGATCAGCACGTCAGGTCCCAGCCGCAGCGCTCCACTTCCCGCCGCTGGTGAGTGCGGGGAGGTTGGGGAAAGGACGCTCCCTGTACTCACCTGCAGTGGGAAGTGGAGCGCCGCAGCTGGGAGCTGGCGGAGTGGAGCTGGGGCCAGGCTGCTCTGCTTCTGCCGCTGCCGGTGAGTGCGGGGAGGTTGGGGAAAGGACGCCCCCCCCGTACTCACCTGTGACACGAAGCGGAGTTCCGCGGTTGGGAGCTGGCAGAGTGGAGCGGGCTGGGGCCGGGCTGCTCTGCTTCCTCTTCTGCTGGTGAGTTCGGGACCTTTCCCCAACCTCCCGCCCCCTCCCAACGACACGGCTGGGGCCGGGGCAAGGAAAGCAGAGCGGGCTGGGGCCGCAGCGCTTTGCTTCCCGCTGCAGGTGAGTATGGGGGGGCGTCCTTTCCCCAACCTCCCCGCACTCAGCGGCGGCGGGAAGCGGCGCGCCGTGGCTGGGAGCTGGCGGAGTGAAGCGGGCTGGGGCCGGGCTGCTCCGCTTCCTGCCGCTGCTGGTGAGTGCCTGTCAGGGAGTGGGGGGGTGTGTGGATAGGGGTCGGAGCAGTCAGGGGACAGGGAGCAGGGGAGGTTGGGTAGGGGGTGGGGTCCTGGAGGTGATTAGGGATGGGCGTCTCTGGAGGGGGAGGTCAGGGGACAAGGAGCAGGGGTCCAAAGCAAGTTCGATATAACGCGGTCTCACCTATTGCATGGTAAGATTTTTTGGCTCCGGAGGATCGCGTTATATCGGGGTAGAGGTGTAGTAAAAGAGAAGAGAAGGAATAATGAATAAGGACATAACATATTAAATGTAAAACTGTATGTAATATTTAACAAGTAAATTAAAGCTCTGTGAAGCACTGCATCCTGAGGTGCCCCGGTACACTAAGTATACCTTTCATAAGAAAAATTTTGAAAAACATTTTAAACTATAGGAACAATATTATCACAGTATTAAGGGCACTAGGATCAGAATATTATTTCCTGAAGAAAACCAATAGACGTGAAGAGAAACATTAAGGGAAATGTAGCTGTGATGACGCTGGAGTAAAAATAATGGCGAGTAAATTCCTTCACCAGCAGCTGCATTAACAGTCTTCATTTATATTATTAATTAAGCTTCACAAAACTCTCGTGAGCATCTCCATTTGACAAATGGACACACAGACACAGAAAGTTAGGTGATTTTTTTTCAAGGTCACAAAGCATGTTCGTGGCAGAGCAGAGAAGAGAATCAAGATCCACCTTCCAACCTGGCATTCCTATCCACTAATACAAATATAAAGATTGGCAGCAGGATGCGTTAAGAGTCACGAGACCTTCTCAGCAGCCATGGCACATGCCATCCTTTACTGGGAAGTTAATGGTCATTCTAATGCATGGACCTACGTGCGCGGATGTGCCATATTACACTGGAGAAAGGAAATCCCAGAAGGTTAAAGCTCTGCGCATCTATCTTATTGAACCATCTCAGGGATCATAAACCAATTTCAATTCATTTTCATCACACACAAAAAACAACTTTTAACTCCTCCCTGTGCTACTAAGTTCTAATATTCATAGAACATCATTCATTTCCATACTGCCAAGTCATAAACATATAATTATGTCGTCAGTGTGTGCTGCAGCAAGAGAAGTAGATGAGGACTTAATGAGAAAGCTTTTGTGTATATACACAAACAAAAATTGCCATTCTAACCATCTGTTCCTTCTTCGGATTCCATGGAGTGAATTTATAATGTTGGCAATCTCTTGTTCAATCCCATGGTAACAAATTGGCATGTTTTAGGTAAAAAATTATGATGTCATTTTGTGGTGGTGTGGAAAATTGTGCAAAACAATTTTTTTTTAAACAAAATTATTTTCATACAAAGGGCTATTATGTAAAAGAAAAATTGTGGATTTGCTTAAATAGATAATTACAAGAGGTTCAAAGATTTAAAGTAGGATATTGGATTCAAGAGTGGTTTTGAGCAGTTTTGGACTATGAAAAATATGTAACCTATATAATGAACTATTATAGTCACTGGTGGTAATAAACATATCCCCATAGCAGAAGGCGACTAAAAAACTTACTCAGAATGTCACAAATCATTTTCAGATAACTTCAAGGAAAAATATTCTGCAACCATTAACTATTTTTGATACTCAGTACACTCATTTATTCTACAGATAATTTTGTGATGAACAGCCATAGTATCTTTGTTAAAAATGACTGGCAAATGTAGTAGAGTTTCTAGAGAAAAATACATAATTCTATGGTAAAATTTGGACTATTGTAAATAAAAGTCCATTCAAACAGCATTCCTTGTCTTCATGAATCTCTTCCAGCTCAAACACATGTAATTCAGCATATTATGTTGACTGGAGAGGGGACAGGTCAATGCTGCCCAATCACAACTCTTAACGTGAGTAGCCAAGTCAAGAATCGTGCTCTCAGTATGACGAATATCGGGGTGCTCTTTAATAACTGCTAATCGTGTACCTTGATCTGCCACTGGCATTGTGCTTTCTGCATGAATATTTCTGATGAACTTCTTCCCAATAGGGTACCATCGTGGACAACCCAGGCAGAGTTGAGATGTCTCAGGATAGTTGTCTAACAGCTTCCATTTGAGGATTGTTAAGGGACAAAGCCAGAAATATTAAATCTGATGAGACTGTTCCAATAACCTCGCCCTCTCAGGGCAGCCTAGGATCTTGTCTGACCAGGGGGCTTCTTGAAGAACAATGAAGGCTGGGAAGGTTTTAAAAGGACACACTTAGAGGGAGAACCAGATAGAGACACGCAGGCACAGACACCCATGGGGGTGTCTGAAGAAGATAATCCTGCCCAGGTTGACATTATGGAATGGTAGTGCTTTAAACAAGATAGACATGCATACAGGTTCTTCCTAAATAAAAACTATTATTAGTTTATTTAGTATTTCTACTAAATAAAAATACTTTGTCTTAAGAAGGCTGTTGGTCATTACCACAGGTTCAAGAAGGGAGATTAAAAAGGTGCCTAAACCCCAGTTGGATCTGCATAGTGATAAGTGTTTGGGGTATCTTCTTGTCTTCTTCTTCGGCTATCGCTTGATGCGAGGATGATGTCTGCCAAGGAGCTTCATTGGTGAGTTTTTAAGTGGCTGCCGCCGCCACCACATAGCACAGAGCACCGGGTCAGGCCAGGCTCTGCAGCTGTGCTGCCCCAGGAGCTCACAGCCCCGCCGCCCAGAGCATTGCGCCGGCGGCGGAGCGAGCGAGCTGAGGCTGCGAGCGAGGGGGACAGCAGGGGAGGGGCCGGGGCCGAGGCCGAGCCTGCCGGGCCAGGAGCTTGGGGCCAGACCGCACGGTCCCCCGGGCCGTAGTTTGCCCACCCCTGTGCTACATCCAAACTTCCAGAGGCAGCTGGGCCTTCTTCCTTCCTACCTCTGTGGTCTTCAAGAAAAGGACTACATCCTGAAAGAGAAACTGGAGGGAAAAAAACAAGAGAAAGACCCAGAACACCATCAAGCTCAAAGCCACGTTACATGGAACTAAGCTCCAAAGCTTTCAAGAGCTTCCAAAGGGTAAGCTAACTGCTCCAAAACTGGCTTGGAGAAAATAAGATGTTTAGACTACTGAGGCAAACTCTTAATGCAAAATACATCAAAAAGGCATTAGTACAAATTCAGAATCTTGAGTGGTCAAAAATATGCCTCGCTAGACTTAGACTCACTGGACTGGAACTAAGGACTGTACAAAGACAGTGGGTGTCAAGAAGCAGCCTCGTTCTCCATGACTATATAGTCTGGAACACTGAAAAGATGGGCAATCAGAAAAATAAACAGCTTTGACTACAGGTTACCTGGAATGTTACCAGGTATCCAGGACTGGAAAACGCAGGCGAAGCACAGCCAGAGAGATAATTGGAGGGTCCAAGTGAAGGTTGCTTTGTCAAAAAGAATATGGCTGGAAGATTCTAGTGAGGGCTGTAGTACTGGCAGTTTTTACACTATGTGGCTGAATAGGACAATTCTTGGAATTTGGCTCAATATAATTTTATAAGAGCATTGCTTATTGTATCTACATACACATATCTTGGGCTCCTCTGCAGTTTTTTTTTTGTTTTTTTGGCAATTTGTCTTGGTATTATATAAATCCAATAACTTTCATTGTTGATCCCGTTTTCCAATACACCAATTATTTGTTAATTCATGTCTTCTGCTGCTAATGTCAGACCAAGAAGTGGCAGAGGAGATTAGGAACCAGCCTGGAGTAACAAAACATTTTTATGTAGTGAAAGTAATCACCACACCATTACATCTGATGAAAATATATAGATTTTCTACAAACATACTTCAATGTATCAAGGATCACTGTGTAGCAGCTGAACTGCACATGGACTTGTAAAATGAGTTGAGTTGTGTGGTCCTTAAGAATACAAGAAATCTAAGAACAAGAAAAGGCCACCTGTCCCAGCATGTCTGCTCTTTATCCTTATGTTAATCAACTGGCTAAAAAGCACTCACATTTAAAAGCAAGAGGGAAAAAATGATATGGTGGTTAGAAACATCTGTTACAACAATTTGGTACATGAATTCTGTTTATAACATGACTTACAAAGTTATATGCACTATACTACAGAACTATTACTTAATTCCAGGTATGCAAACATGGAAAAAACCTCCAGAAAGATTTATAGGCCAGCATTAATTGTCTAGGGTACTTCACTTACCAAGATGTGTATTCATCATTTTTGCACAGTATTTGCACATGGCCTCTAGGTCATTTAGTTGTCCTTGGAGAAATGAAATTTGAGTCTCCAATTCTTCTTCCTACAATTGAAAGGATAAGCTTTAAGAAACCTAATATACAATAAAATTGATAAGCAATGCCCTTAAAATGTTTGGAACATTCCACTGGTTATGAACTTATTTTTGCCTATGAGTAAGTTTTGGAAACAGCAGAGTTAGGTTTCTTTTTTGTATGTGAAATGGAACCATTTTGACTTCTCTTTCTTTTATCATTCTTAATGATGTCTTTGGCCTACGCAAACCTAATCCAACGGAGACATGTCATGAACCTACACAAATTATGGAAATTCACCCTGAGCAGTGTCACATACTTCAGACATTATTACTAAAACCTCCCTAAAAATTCCACCATATTCCATCAAAACACTAGCCTTTTAGCTTAGCCACTCTGAATCTTTAGTATAGGCTAAACATATACTTATTCATTATATATTTAGGCATTCATTTTATTTACCTAACGAATCATGCTCTATTTGGAAAAAAAAAAATCCTGTATTTCCATGATAGACCAACTACAACTCCAAATGCATGTTTTGTGTAATATTTGGGGGAAAATATTTTTTAACCAATGTACTGTAGAGCAGCTACTCTGGAACTCTTTGCCAGAGGATGTTGTAAAGGCCAAGACTATAACAGGGTTCAAAAAGAAACTAGATAAATTCATGGAGGATAGGTCCATCAATGGCTATTAGCCAGTATGGGAAGGGATGGTGTCCCTAATCTCTGTTTGCCAGAAGCTGGGAATGGGTGACAGGCGATGGATTATTGATGATTACCTCTTCTTCTCATTCCCTCTGGGGCACCTGGCATTGGCCACTGTCGGAAGACAGGATACTGACCCAATATAGCCGTTCTTATGAAATCTTTAAGATCTGTTCAGTAAACATGCATTTAACATATTTTTAAAGTAGATTTTTTTTTTTTAAGACCCATAGATTTCAAGGTCAGAAGAGAGCATTATGATAATGTAGTTCCTGCACAACAAAGGTCACAGAACCTCACCCACTAATTCCTGCATCAGGCCCATAACTTCTGTTTGAGTCAGAGCATATGTTTTAGAAAGTCTCTCAGTCTTGATTTAAAGATGACAAGTGATGGAGAATCTACCATGCCCCTAGAAAAGTTGCTCCAAAGATTAATCATCCTTCCTGTTCAAACAAGTTTTTTTTTTTAATTCACAGTATAGCAGTATGCAAAAGAAGGTCACTTTTGAGCTCCTCCTCTTCCTTCACATTAGGAGGCTTACAGATGTATTACAACAAAGAGTCCTGTGGCACCTTTAAGACTAACAGATGTATTGGAGCATAAGCTTTCGTGGGTGAATGCCCACTTCGTCAGATGCATGTATTACAGTCTTTCTTGGCAGAGGTTGTTGGCCCTCAGACTGTGAATTAAGTATTAACAGGAAAACAGCAATGTAGAAGGATAAAACAACCTTGATTTGGCTGCATAATTAATCCTAAATTAATGATTATCAGAAAACTAAGAGCCAGGGCCCAGCAAAGTGAAGGAAACTTGGCACTCAGATGACCTGTATCCGCCACCAACTATTTAAAAGAAAGTATTTGTTTAAATTAGCATTCTGCAAGAAAGACCTGTAAATGAACACAACTTTCTCAAGCTTACATACCTTGTCATTTTTTTTTATAATGCCAAGTCATAAACAAATTGCTGACAAGTAAGTCAGGTTCAAAATTCGAAATGCTGACAGTGTTAACTAGACTGTACACGGTTATAATTCTATCCAACAAATGTAGTACTTAAAGACCTCTCTCTAGCAACTACATCTTGCAATGACTACAGAAAATAATCTACTCTATTTCCTGTTACTGCTTTTGATACTTAGCTACCGGCTTGGGAAAGGAGACTAGATTTGATCATTTTACTATAAACTCATACACAATCAACTTGTAATAGCAGCATTAACTAATAATTTAAACACAGATGCACATACCAATGTCATTCCTGTGGAACTGAACATGGAAATTGAACTTCTGGTAATAAATAGTTCTGTATTTCCCACACTTCTATCTTTCTTCATATTCATGAATCAAAATCAGAATAAATTGTTTTTCAAAACATTCCTGGTGCAGCTGTGGATACTTAGACAGTAAAATGAAACTCTCCAGTTATACTAAGTACCAGTTAATTTCCTAGCTGAGATTGATAGTATGATTGAAGAGTAACCAAAGACCTACAATGTCTATGTAACATTCTTGTTTTAACCTGGAAAACATGAATGTTTTTAATGCCTTGCAAACGTAAAAATGGAAATTGCAACTAAACATATTTTCCTTCTTTTCCAATATTTATAATAAATTCTTACACTAATAGTAGGAGACAAAGTTGCACCAACTCTCTTGATTCTAGTTCACACCACATTACATGAATTTTTCTGTCAGACTGTTGCTCTATGTTCCTATAAATGCTAACTTTTGCTTTTACGCTTTGCTGAGAACATGCCTGAGAGTTCTTGGCTATAATTTCCATTGCTGAACAGCCAAATCATCACTGAATCGGATCTCAGTGTTACACATTATCACAGGACTGAGAATGAATAAGTACTGTAACAGGTATGTAAAATAGTAAGCAGGAAACAGAAGAATTTTCCTGACCCAAAAGCAGATCACAAGGAAATGAGTTATAATGACAAAACACGTAGTAACAAAGAAAAGGCATGGCAATCAGAAGGAAACATGAGGCTGCATACAAAGATTATTTTTTATGGATAAAAGAGCAGCGAGATACCACTATGTGGTAGGCTACAAAAAAATTAAAAATGTGAGAGAAGGAGTTGCATCAGGAATTGTAACTTGTAGGTGCTAAAATGTGTTGTGCTGCTCTCTCAAGTGCGCTCTCCTGGAATCATACACAATGACTGTGCATGACGCCACAAAAAAATTGATCTGTGAAACACTCAAACTACACAGTGTAAAGCTAGGAAATACTTACATAAATATAAATGAAAACCAAGACGACATACTCTAATTCTTTTGGGAACTGAACTGCCAGCCAGACAGACTGATGGGGGTGGGGATAGGTGAAAAGGGGTTCAAAATAATTCAACCATAACTCGGTGAAGTTGATCATTTTACCACAGAAAAAAATCTGCTGTCAGTATGAGAAAACTAAATTTAACTAGTTATTAAAGGTTTATAGAATAACAACTGCATTTAGGCATTTATTTTCAACATTTTATAATACTAAATGAAATTACCCACATTGTGTAGGCATTATTCAAAACCACTACTGCTGTAGTCAGGCACTGGGGATCATGTTGTGAGGAGGAGAAACAAATCAAACAACAGCTAAATCAAACAAATGAGCCATTGTGCCTGGCTTGGAAGACAAAGAGAAATGAATCTTAATGATGAGAAATACCCCCTCTCCCCTAGCCCTACAACAAATTCTGGAAAATTCAGTCCCAGAAACTCACACCCACATCCTCATGGTTCCAGCCCATTCAGAACTTTAAAGATAATCAGCAACACCTTGAACTAAATCTGAAAGTGAAAATGAAGCAGATGGGTTTATAACCGATAGGTAATATTGGTTCACATTCCTCTGACAACATAAAATTGACTTACATTTCTCCATAGTCCAAACTGAGCATTTTTTGTACTATTTCCACATATTATATCCAAACTGTTCTATCTTCTAGTAAGGCTAAACCCTGCAAAGGTGATTCACTTATTTGTGTGTTTTTCATATTCTTCTTTCCTTGTGTCTATATTCAGACTTTCTCTTACATTTGACGATTCCCTTGACCATGCACATTGTTTCACTTTTTGTTTATGATCCCTCTCATTTCTTTGCTTTAATTTTGCTTGGGGGTGGGGGATAGCTCAGTGGTTTGAGCATTGGCCTGCTAAACCCAGGGTTGTGAGTTCAATCCTTGAGGGGGCCACTTGGGGATCTGGGGAAAATCAGTACTTGGTCCTGCTAGTGAAGGCAGGGGGCTGGACTCTATGACCTTTCAAGGTCCCTTCCAGTTCTAGGAGATGGGCTATCTCCATTAATTATTTCATTATATTATATTTATTTCATTTCCTCTACTTCTACATTTATTTTGCTCCTGCAACTTTCTATTCCCCCACATCCTTTTTGGTTTTCCCACCAATAGAAGGATGACACTGGAAAGTATATTTTGGATTTTTCCTACTGATTGAAAGACTCATAATAAAAACAGTGGTGCCTGCAGTCTAGGCTGTATCTCAATGAGCTTCATGGGATTCAGGAAAGCTCAGAGTTGTGACTCTAACTGAAATCATTCAAAGACCCTTATGCACATATTACAGAAGGTTTTATGATCATGACATTGTGATCCTAATTTTTCACAGCTCATTGCTTTGCAAGCTGCATTAAGTTGGCAGAAGCTATGTTTAAGACCTCTGAAACTATGCAGTATATACAAGCCAAGATCTCAAGAAAAATGATTTTAGAAGGTGCCACTCTCACCAAAACGTTTTTTTTTGCAATTGAAAATAAATCAGTCTTTTCACAATACATATATTCTGCTTCTGCATAATAAATATCCAAATATCAAACTGTCAAGGCGTCAAAGAAATTGATCAAAATGCAAAACAAATAGGGCTGTTAGTTCCACCCCCCCTTTATGTTATCATATAACCTTCACTTTTGCTGTCCAAGGAATGAAGAGCACAACTATGTTTAGTATTTTCTTTGTTATGTACATGTTTAAACTGAAGGGAAAACAAAATATTTTTCAAGAGCTAAAGAAAATTAAATGATCTGATAATTAATCAAGACAGATTACCAAAGACATGCACAGCATTATTTTAATAATTAAACTTGAATGAATTTGTAAAAGGTTGATATAGTTTCTTGGATCTCATATTCTTTATGTTTTGCAGAAGTTTACTAATCACTTAGAATATTTAGCATGGGAAAAGTTCATCTGCATTACAGCTGAATGATTCTGAATCTGTAGATACTTAGCAGCAATAAAAAGTGTCATATGCAGAAATGAAGAAACTATCTTCAAAAGGACTACTTAATCTGGCTCATATAATGTTATTTATGCCAAACTCCTTGAACAATAAATTCAAGTAGATAATTACATTAATTTAAGCCCCTCCTTAGATCCTGTCAAAATGGCAAGACAAAATATAGTAGAATTCAAACCTGTCAATATTGGAACATTAAAAGAATATCAAAGGGGAAAAATAAAGTTGGAAACAGGGAACTTACACAAATACATATTCACTAGAGGGTCTTTTTTCATGCTTAAATGCTTATTCACAACATAAACACAGAGTACGTGTTCAGGTTATCAGTGTCATTTTACATCTGCCTATTATAACTTTCAGATACATTGCAGACAAATGAACACACCATGTTAATTCTTCCACTTATTTTCTTTACACAAACGTAGCCTGGATAGAAAATAGCACCTAATGTTTCCATTCTGTTGCAATAGTCAATTTCAATTCTGTTTCTGACTCTACCGAGCCAATATATAATAGTGAACCCATGACAATTTTATGCTGTTTGACACCCTGGGAATCTTTATGTTCCATGCCAGCAGCATGCTTGCCCACAACACGTGCTGACATTTAAAATCATTACTTCCCACTGATGAGTAATATAAAATGGAATTTAAAAATAAACATGGTGTGATGTTGCATCCCATAATGATTAATAGAAATATGCTTATGAGTGTAAATATGACATAAGTGGAATATGTTTTATGCTAGATATGCCATGTAACATATCTTTGCAAAGGTTATGACCTACTGAATATCGTCATCCTATTTGTATGCATCTATCATTTTTATATCTGCAGTTATGTGCGTTGGCTCTATGCTTGTATTTAAAGTGTTTGCTGTAGGAAGCACATAAGGCAGATTTGGTCAACATAGTGTGAAGGGGTTATTCAAGTAATTGGGAGTACTTAACTAACAATGGACTTTGGGAGATGCAATCCACATCTGAATTTTTCTGGGAATGTTCAAACTAACATGTAAACAATGACATCGGCCTGCAAAAAGCTGAATCATTCTTAGACATGTGACTTGCCCAGGTGACTACAAACTACATCAGGTTGAGGGGATTTTACACAGGAGCACAAAGGGATTTCCACCCACAAGAGAAAGACTATACAAGGCCCTGGAAACCCCTCCATTTTGTCTTCAGCTGGCTCAAAAGATAGCCTCTGCACCCCAAAGAAATGCCTGAAAGAAACTGGAACAAAGGACAGTAACAACGGGGGTGTGAGTGATTGCTGGACCCAGACTAGGAAGGAGTCTAGTCTGTCAAAGAAGCTTATTGAAACATCTCTGAGGGTGAGATTTACCAGCATTTAGTTTCTTACTGTATTAGGCTTAGACTTGCATGTTTTTGTTTTATTTTGCTTGGTAATTCACTTTGTTCTGTCTGTTATTACTTGGAACCACTTAAATCCTACTTTTTATATTTAATAAAATCACTTTTTACTTAGTAATTTACCCAGAGCAAGTATTGATTCCTGGGGGAGCAAACAGCTGTGCAGATCTCTCTATCAGTGTTATAGAGGGCAAACAATGTATGAGTTTACCCTGTATAATCTTTATACGGGGTAAAACAGATTTATTTGGGTTTTGGATCCCATTGGGAACTGGGTATCTGGGTGCTAGAGACAGGAGCACTTTCTAAGCTGCTTTCAGTTAAGCCTGCAGCTTGTGGGGGATGTGGTTCAGACCTGGGTCTCTGTTTGCAGCAGGCTAGTGTGTCTGGCTCAACAAGACAGGGTACTGAAGTCCCAAGCTGCCAGGGAAAACGGGCTCAGAGCTAGTCCCAGCACATCAGGTGGCAGTCCCAAGGGGCTTTCTGTGACCCAACCTGTCACACATGGAATCATTATTATTTATACTCCTTAAGCACTTCAGAGCCACAGTCACAGACCAGTACTGCACTGTGCTAGGTGCTGTGCAAACCCAGAACAAAAAGATGGTCCCTGCCCCAGAGAGCTTTCAATCTAACGATAACACAAGAGACAACAGAGAGATCAACAGACAGACAGCCAAAGAGACAGTACATGGATGCAAGGATTGGTCAGGATGCTAGGTAGTAGTCTTAGCACACCAGCAGCCTAATCATGGCCAAGCTTTTATAGGCATCTTGGAAAAGGAGATTTTTAAGGAGGATAACTAGTTAGTGTTGTGGATGATCCCGGACAGCTTCTCCCAAGTGTGTGGGGGCAGTATGAGAGAAAGCATGAAGATGCTTGTTTGAAAACTTAACAAGTGGGTAATGGAGCTGGTTCTGGAGGCAAAAGCTGACATCTTGGTAGTGAATGAGAGAGGATAGGTAGGGTGGGGGATGGGCAATGAAGAACCATGAAAGTGAAGACAAGTAGTTTGTGTTTGATCTAGTTCTTTATCACTTGGTGGTGGGGGAATATCCATGCAACTGTAACATTTAACTTGAAGTACTTCCTACTTTTATATTTTTCATAGCAATACTGATAAGTGCAGAAAAATAAATTCCTTGGACTTTTTCATTAATAAAACTATGGAATTAAGATTTATTTAATATATTAGTGCTACAATACTTCCCACAAAGGCGCATGGAAAACTCAGAGCTTAGTCTCATACATGGGGGTAGGGTGGGCTGACCCTCATGCAGAAAGAGGTTTAGCCTTCAAATTCCACAGAGATATAGGCCATTCACACAAGCTACCAGACTTTCTGTGCTCCCTGCTAACTGTGGAACCAAACTTATGGACCTCAATCAGATTTTGTATTTTTTACATCTCAATGGGTGCCAATTTTATATTTTAAATATATTTTCAATGCTACCAACATATTCTTCACACACAGCATTTTGATACATTTTTAAAAATAGATATTTCATTCCTATGGACAGTGTGCACAAGGTATAAATAACAGTCATGGTGGTGATGCTTTATTTCACATCATTCTTCGTTGATTTTCATCTGCTACCATCACAAGGTAGATATGAAATAGGCTTAGTGGGGGTGTCCTCTTGACACCCACACATCCTTGTTTTGATTCTGGGATGCTGGAAAGTGTTAATGGCTCCCATCAATCACAATCTAGTCAATGGGTGCGCTGAACGTCCTTTATCAAGGCTAAATGAGGGAACAATGAAATGCTCCTTTGTGTGATGTTGGGTGTCTGATGAAAGCCACTGCCCAAAGCACTGGCCAGTATAGTATGGACTGAGCAGGGACTGAGCCGTATGGGCTGAGGAATTCACTGGGAACATAAGAATGGCCACACTGGGTCAGATCAATGGTCCATCTAGCCCAGTATCCTGTCTTCCAACAGCGGCTGCCAGATGTTTCAGAGGAACTGATCGCAAATGCAAGGGTGGGGCATTGATTGGCTGGAGCTGTATGTGTCAGAGGCAGAAAGCAACTAGAAAGCCAGGGAAAGCCAATAGAAAGAAAGGAAGCACTGAGAGTATAGCCTTGGGACAAAGCCAAGAAAAAGCTCCTTTTGGGTAGAGTAGTCACTGGAAAGCAAATTTGGATTTCTGAATAAGGAAATTGCCACTGTTTGTTCCTACTGTGTTCAGGGAAATGAGAATTTGTGTACATTCTTTGTAAATAAACAAGATTGCACCAAAGAAATATCTGACCGTGATAACAGATTTCTCCTCCTAAAGCAAACACTGGCTAACCGCTCAGGACAAGGAACAACAATAGGTTTTGCAATACCACGGAATGCTAATTTAGCCCAAGTTAAATTAGTCAGTCAACCACATTAGTTTTCTGAGTAATTATACCACCAATGTCTACCTTAATAACTTGGAAGTCAATGGGGCTACTCTCTTGCTGAGATGCTTCAGTGATTAGCGGGATCAGGGCCTTTAAGTGCATGGTGGTTTAATGTCAGCCAAGGAAAGGAAACAAGTGCAGTAGAGGTCCTTGATATCTGAAGGAAGTTGGGCATTGCAAGAGCTGCAGAAGCATGTTTTGGAGTTTATTGTGTTTCCTCTGCCTTGGCCACCATCTTGACCCACAAACCTGCTGGACAGAACTCCTGCTCTATGGTAGCATTATACCTTTCAAAACCTCTCAAGAGTTCCAGAAATTAGCCCACCTGAATTAGGCAAATGGGGAAAAAAAATCCTGAAAATAAAGGTCTCAAACTCACCATTGGTGGGGGGCTGTGGAGAATAAAAAAAATTCAAATATGCAAGGAAGAACAGTGGAAGAGTCCATACAACTCACAAGAGCTAACATAAAACAGATAACTTGCTGACTCTACAAAATAATATTAAATTATTTGCTTCAGTGTGGTCTCCTAGGAGGATTGGGAACAAATGCCAGAAACAGATACACATTTTCTAAAGGAGGAGGAAGAGTTCAAATGGCTTGAGGTGATGCCAAATCTGGTGATAGACAAATTAAGATATTAGAAGTTAACAAGTGGCAGACCCAGATAGGGTTCCTCTCAAATTCTGAAGGAAATGAGAAACCAATAGGCAAACTATTACACAGAATATAGTCTGGCTTCATATACTGACTCACATTGTCAATGTATCTCGAAGGGCTATATTTAAACTTATTGAAAACAGCTGAGATACAGCACCCAGTCACTGGAAATGAGGAACTTAACATTGTATGCTTCAGGAAGTGCTAAAGACAAGACCCAGGATTATTACAAAGCTAGAAGCGTGACTTCAACTCAGGAAAACGTTGAAAAAACTAACAAAACACAGAATCAGAGAATAACTAGAAAATTGTGATTAATGAAAGTCACCAAGAACTCACTAAAGGAAGGTACAAAAATATTAGAAGATTTTTCATGCCCTTTAAAAAAAAGTTACAATCTTAAACAGAACATAAGAAATGGCAGATTCAACAGTACAGTAATACAGGCTTTTAAAAATGGCAGCACCTAAAGTATTTCTGAGATAACAAAGAATTGCTAGGACAGTCAGGACTCTTATCTACCCAGGGCTTTTGGCTGGTATTTTCAAGTGAGCTAGGTGGTCAACTCCCATCAAATTTCCAAGCTTAGCATCCTAAGAGTACATACAAGTAATACAAGTCATCCCCGTGACTCCTTCTCTGTACACCATTAATCACAGAGAAAGACAGCATTGCCTATGAACTTTCCAAAGCTATGTACGTATGTGCAGAACTAGTAGAACACTGGCAAACAACTGAACGATTGCATTTCAAAATCCAGTGTACATGCACAAAGTACTTAAAAAACCAGTATGACTTTGACAAGTCACAGCCAATCATCAAGAGACCAACAAAAGACACATCTCTGACCTAGGAACCACTTCTTGCCAAAATCCACGTTTCTAACGTCTACCACTAATGCATGAGTGCTGTTCACAGGAGATCACAGGAAAAGTATTTTTGTTCCTACTCTGATTTTGAAAATGGCTGAACCATTATGGTTGATTATACTAAAGAAAAAAATGGTAAAAATTTACTTACTTATCCATATATTTTCTTAAGTTGGCACATGATGCTCTGTGATCCATTACTCTTCTTATTCCTGCTCATCTTCCAAACAGGAAGGAGCCTCTTTTTTTCGTTAGGCCCTCCTGCCACCCTTCCCTAGCTTCACAATGTAGTGCCAGGAGTTGGAGCTATTCAGAGAACTGATCGCCTCTCCAACACCCCAGCCAACTGCTTATACTGAGAAGACAAGCTATAAATTCTGATTTATAATCATTATGAAAGATTCACTGTTTCCAGGCAGGATACTTCATCTTTTGCATCTTATTAATTTATTATACAAAAAAATGGAAATGAAGACTTAGATCCCAATATGAGAAAATCCCATTTCTCTCTCTCTCTCTGCAGGAATGTTCTGCAAGAGAAAAAGGACTGATTGCAACATTTCCCCTCCAACTGGAATTTGATGAAAAAATAAGTGACGCCTTGGGTGGAGGGCCACGAAGCAACATGTGCCTATTCAGAGAATGAAAAATTACAACTAGCTAAGTGAATTATACCTTTCACTGCTGCTCTATGATATTTTACAAGTGGGTTGTAGTCAGCAAAACAAATCCCCACAAACCGGAGGGAAACTTAAATGAAGAAAACTGAATTGAGAGGGAAAAAAACTCTTATCTGAAGATTGATTTTTTGTTTGTCTGGAGTTTTTGCTTTTATTCTTTCTCCTTCTTCCATCATATGAAAGGTTTTAATGAAGAAAACCAAGAATGAAACTGCAGAACCATTTGTCCAAAAATAATATAAGATAAAGATAACACTTCTACTGTAAAGTAACAGATAAAGGAAAAGAATATACCGAGACTGGGCAGCCACACAGTAAAATTGCTTGAATGAAGTACTGTGTTGTCCTGCCAGGAAATGGCAAGGTTCCTGAATAAGTGACCCCTCACAGAAGGGGAAGAGGAGTGTAATTTGTGAAAAATCTGTAGGAGGCCTGAAAAATTCCTGAATTTATCCAGCTGGAAATAGTGAATGATTTGCACCCTTCCTTAGGCAGCCAACTAATCCTAACATTTTCTTCAAGCATTAGCTTTGCATAAACAGAATTTGAATGTCTCAATCACTGCTAAACAGTGAAACTAATTATCCTGGTAGTTGAAGGACTTAGACCAGGGGTCGGCAACCTTTCAGAAGTGGTGTGCCAAGTCTTCATTTATTCACTCTAATTTAAGGTTTCACGTGCCAGTAATACATTTTAACGTTTTTAGAAGGTCTCTTTCTATAAGTCTATAATATATAAATAAACTAATGTTGTATATAAAGTAAATAAGGTTTTTAAAATGTTTAAGAAGCTTCATTTAAAATTAAATTAAAATGCAGAGCCTCCCGGACCGGTGGCCAGGACCCGGGCAGCGTGAGGGCCTCTGAAAATCAGCTTGTGTGCCGCCTTCGGCACGCGTGCCATAGGTTGCCTATCCCTGGCTTAAAACATAAGGAAAGCAAATTAAAAAAGATTGGTTCAAGTGAAAACCAGAGAATCCTGGTGCAGCCCTGAATCTCACCTCACCAGGGAAAAGATGCACATAAGGATTCCAGACAGATTTTGAAGAGACACAACTTGAAGGTCCTGGAAAATGTGAGAGTGCTGCTAAAGAAGGGCTAGATGTAGAAGGAATATGCTACAAGGAATATGTCTCCTAACACTGAGCCTTGGTCCTTCAGGAAGGTAGGACTCAAACCCAATCAAGAGCCCATCTAGAAAGAACTGCAATATGTCCCTGGTTGTGAGATACAGGGGAACTTTGACCTTTCAAGAGCACCACCAGGTTCAAGTTTGCAGAACCCTTGAAATGCCCAGATTTGAAAACCATTTATAGAATTGAGCAGGAAGTTCATGAGTTTTCCTGAATATTCATGCTCTAGAAGGTAAAACCTCTTGGGTTCAATGTGCTGTAGGTGTGAAAGTTTGAGGGGATCCTGAAATAGAGTTTCCCACTAATCAGGAGTTTCAAGGATGCTGAACTGACATCTGAACGAGTCTGAGACCATGAGTTCCTAGGCTACTACTTTTCTGTTAACTTCAAATGATTTAGTTCTTGTTCAATAGCATCCTATTGACACCTGCTTAAATACGTAACCTACATACTGCTCTTTTGCTCAAATATATGTGGATTTAATCCTAAAATGCCTTATGTTGTGAGCGCCTCAGAGCAGAGCCCCTTTATGAGGGCTTGGAAAACACCCAGCAAATAGTTGGCAGTACTATAAACAAACAATCAGTGTAATACATAGTCAGCAAAACTTTCAGCTCCAGGAAAAAGAATTCCTCCTGTTCTATTCAGGATTTTTAGCTTGTGCTTTTTTGCTCTAGCGTGCAACAGTAGCCCTGGTGTTACATTTCATGAGTGGCAACCAATTCTGGACGGAAACTTAAGGAAGAGAACCACCTTTCTAGCTGCTATAATTTTAAAAAACTGTTCTGATGAGCGTCTTAGGACAACCTCTTGCTTGGAATTGAGTGGGACTATCTGAGCTCCCACAGTGCTGCAGAAAAGAAGCTGATTCCTGGTTCTGATAATCACAAAAATTTGTAGCCTTCAGAGGTGCACCATGACCAGTGCACAGAACCCTCGGACTGCCTTGATATAATGGAAACTGGTACCAAATATGGAGAACCTCAGCCATGAGTGGTTTTTTAAACCTGTTGTTTTGGTTTCAGAACCTCTGGGAGTCACACCTGCCCCCCAAGGAGAGAGAGAGACTGACAGAAGCAATGACAGGGCATGGGTTCAAGTTACCGACCATAACAAGGACTGGCTAAGGCCCTTGTTGGAATAATTGGGTCAAAAATACCTAGTTACTGTAGCAGTCTGAAAGGAGCGGGGCATCTTGTGCTGTGGTTTTTTCCTAACCCTCTGATTTAGCAGCTTCTTGAAGATGCTCCTGGACACTATATTTCACTTCAGTCAGAAGAAGAAAGTGGGGGGAGGGGACAAAACAGCCAAGGACCCCTGGCTTGTTGTTTCCAAAATGCCAGGACCTGCTGCTGAATTTCAGCCTCAAACAAGTGAAGGCTTGCCTGCCACATTGCTACTGCTGTAGTCAGCCCTTGTTGCGATGTTTTACTTTACTCTGGAGCACCAAGTGGGCAGGGATCCCTGGCTTGGAGGATCTGAAAAGCTGGCTCCCACTGCTGCACTGCTGAATCCGCGCCCCCAAATGGCGTAAGGCTTGTGTGCCACGTTGCTACAGAGTGGTGCAATATTGCACAACTGATCACCAGCAGAAGCCTCTTTGATCCTAGCTGAGCCTGCTACACTGCTGTGTTTTCTCTTGCAATACCACTGTCTGGCAGGGTCCTGTTTTAAAAATATCTTCTCCCTACCAAGGGAGCACCAAGGAAAGGGTGAAAAATAAAAATATACATATCGTGAAAAAAGCTCCTGCCTGGAGACAGAGAAAGGAGAATCGAAGGGAACATTCCGCAGCTTCCAGTGGAGGCCAGACACTGGGGAGTTAGAGAGGCAATCAGTTCTCTAAACAGCTCCACCTGTTGGCAGTACATCCTGAAGCTAGAGAGGGCTTCTTTGGTTAAAAACCCCCCAACAAACAGAGAGAGAGAGAGAGAGAGAGGGCTCCATGCTTTGAAAAGGAGGAAAACCCCCAGTTGTAATGGGTCATGGATCACAAGGTGCCCATAATGTAGAATACAAATTATGCCCACACTGACAATAAATCTGGCAAATTTAGCTTGATATAAAAAACAAAAAGGGAATAAAGAATTGGAAATGGCCCCCTAGAACAGAAATTCTGGTAAATTTAGCTATAACGGGGCAGATGGAGCCTCATGATTCAATGGGTGCAGTCTACTAAGCGTTTCTTGTTGCAGTTAAGTGAGACACTGGTCAGGCTCAGCAGCACCCTCTGCCACAGCACCGCAACCTTAATCCAGGCTCAGCGTGGAGGGCAGGGTTTGGAGAATGAGCATGCCCCACACTCACCCAGCAGTGGCACGAGGCTGGGCCCAGCACTCCACTCTGGGCGTCGTGACCAGGCATATGGTGTTGCAGTGCCACTCAGGTCTGTGACTTTAGTGGGATTAATGGTTGTTGTGGGTGCAAATGAACCTACTATAAAACCCTGAAAAAGCCACTACTCAGGTATAGGCATTGTTGCACACATTGTCTGTAATACTTTAAAAAAACATCTTACTGTGATGTTGCTTTTATATCAATAAGTAGGTACTCAGATTATATGGTGATGAGTACCACAGAAATGATGATAAACATATAAATCAACTAGGGAGATTTCTGATTCCCCCCCCCATTATGATTATTTTACTATTATGTTTGGCTGGCTTTTTGGTTTTAATTCTAGATATACATACATTAGTGACTGTCAGACAAATGTGAGACTAAAACAGTCATAGTATTCTGTCCATAATTTAACCCTCCCTCTCCCCAAAGTTTTCTGATGTTAAAGATCTTTGAAATAAGATATTAAGTATTCTTGAATCCATATATTTCTGGAGTGAATACAGTGCATGTATTGTGCTCCTACACTGTGTTTCTAAAATATTTAGTAAAATGTTATTGAATTGCCTACTAGCTGTGATATATTTATGCAATTATTTTTTTCTTATTTTTGCTGTCTCAGTGCTTTAGTTACAATATTTCCTCCATCTAATCTTTTATTAATAATTCCCAAAGCATATATTTTGTTATAGATTAATGACCCCAAATAATAAATTCTCATTTAGTTTTCACAAGTGATTTCTTTTGCCACTGCAAAATGTTGATTTGATTCATAATATAAAGAGACATTTTTGAATTATGAAACACAATACACTATGAGCAACATTTCAGTCTTTCCATTTGCTTGTTAAATATATTAGATTTATTCAACCACTATTTATATTTTATTCACTTTAAAATGTTTCTTAAGCATCAGCTACATAAGAGTTCAAGTGAAATATTCTCTATTCCAAATGATACATTTGTTCTGTGATGTGATTCATAATATGATTCAGTATGCAGTTTTGGAGTTGGACCTCATTATTTAGATCTTTTAGGAGCTCTGATTATAATGTTCAGAATTTAAAAAGGGTAATGCTTAAGTATAGTAATTATGCAAGGACTCAAAACATTTACGAATGTAAACATTTACACTAACTTGCTACAATAAAGTACAAGATCTGCTGTTTTTGTGGGGAGAAGCTTGATTTAACTGAACATGAAAAAATTGCAACACATCCTAAATTGAAATATAAAACTACAATTTCTTTCAAGGAGAAAAAACAAATCATCTAGATTTGGAATGGTACTGTACATTTTTTTTTATGAGAGTCCAGTTGAGTTTCCTAACATTTGCAAAAATGGAAACTCAGGTAGACTATTAGATGATTTAAAGAGAGAAAAAAAAAGCAGAGGGTAAATTTTTCAAAAGTGCTTAAGTGACTTAGGAGCCTAAGTCCCATTGACTTTGGATGTCGATTTCACTTGGGCTTCTAAATGCCTATGTCACTTTTGAAAATGGGACCTGGACTCCGAAGTCATTTAGGAACTTTTGAAGATTTTACCCAGAGCCTCCAATCAGTCAAGATTTTGAAATGTTATTGCATCTTCCCTAGCAGCCACTAATTATTGTCCAATAATTTTAAAACCTCTTGTTGCCTTCTGCCAAATTATGTAATTCTACACTGTTACTATGTAGAGATGGGTCAGGATGTGGAACTAGGCATTATTACTGGTACACATGATTTCAGCAGGACTTAAATATTTAACCCTCTTTTAGCCAGTAAAAAACTACAGATTATTGGCTATTCTACACATTTCTAATGTCTTCCAAATGGCTTTACAAATCTGCTCTGTATGTCAGCATACTGACCTCATATATGGCTGAAAAACAATATGGTTTTGTTGTAATCTCATTCACTTTATGTAACTATAGCAGGGGGTTCTCAAACATCATTGTACCGCAACCCCCTTCTGACAACAAAAATTACTACACAACCTCAGGAGGGGGGACCGAAGCCTTAGCCTGCCCAATCCCTGCCACCCCAGGTGAGAGGCCAGAGCCCCGCCGCCCTGTGGGGGAGAGGGTGCCAAAGTCCAAGGGCTTCAGCCCCAGCAGGGGGCCTGTAATCTCAGCCCCACTGCCCAAGGCTGAAGCCCTCAGGCTTCGGTCCCAGACAGTGGGGCTCAGGCTTTGGCTTCGGTCCTGGCCCCTGCAAGTCTAAGCTAGTTGTGGCGACCCCATTAAAATGGGTCTGGGGTCCCGACCCATAGTTTGAGAACCACTGAACCACAGTTTTCATTTGTATAACTTCTTGTTAAACTTGCTAGAAATTCACTTCCTGCTTTTACCCCACCACAGTTGTTTTTATTTAAATGGAATTACTTGAAGCATGAAGATGTGTAACAGCTGACTATGAAGCGGTCATCAAAAACCTTTTTATAAAAATTACATAAACATGTCAATACATGTAAGAGAGAAAGCTTACTTTATAAGACATTTCTTTTCCTGATGCTCACAGCTCTTTGATCTGAGTAACAGCAGTGCTGTGGCTACATAAGGAAGGAAACTGAAAACAGTGCAACAGTTCCAACAGATCTAAAAAGTACCTCTACAAATCTTGGTCAGATGACCTGGCAGCCTGTCAGATTTAAATGCTTTCTATTTCCAAGGTTAGAACGGCATTGAAAAACTAAACAAATGCCAAGTTTCAAGTGTCTGAATTGAATTTGGCCTCATATCAAAATCAAGATGATCACATCGGAATGGCAAAGCTGGAAAATCTCCTGAAATATAAATTACAGTTTCAGATTGATTCATTAAACTTAATGCACTACACTCAAATGTCAGCAGAGGTGAGTTTTTTATATTAGACCCAGCACACCCCAAACTATTGATTAAGCAATGAGATGTTACAAGAAAACATTTATTAGTTCATTAAGCAGTTATAATAATAGTTTAAATTATATAACATTCATTTCTAGGAATGTTTTGATTGTCATTAAGAAAAGAGCATTGCATTGGGACATTTGTATTTCTGAATAAATGTGAGGTACATGTTAAATATGAATTCACAAACATTTTGTTAAAACACTATACTGTATATACTCGTTCATAAGCTGAATATTTTTGGCAAAAAAAGTGACGCATCAAAGAGGTTGGCTTATAACTGGGTCTACACCAAAATTTGATGATTTTAAACTCTATGGAACCACGTTCGCAGCTCCCATTGGCTGGGAACGGCGAACTGCGCCATAGGGAGCTGAAGGGTTCCATGCCTGCAGACGCTCCAAGTAAACAAAATGTCCCAACCCGCCAGTGGCTTACCCTCACGGGCCGGGAGCCAAAGTTTTCCAACCCCTGAAATATAGGATCGGCTTATGAAAGGGTCATACAGTTTTTGCTATTTTGACCTATCCATTTGGAGGGGTCGGCTTATAAACTAATGAACGAGTATATATTTAGGAGTTTAAAGAAATAATTTAGCCCACATAAAAGGTGCATGGAAGTAAAAAAAAAAAAAAAAGTCTCTAAGCTTACAGGATTGTATAAAATGCACAAAAGGAAATACTTCTACTCAAGGACAATGTGAGCGTGTATATGATGTTATTGCCACCACTATTTATTTTGTTATCCTCTTGGATTTTTATGCTTTGTAGTCTATGGCCAAAATTGTCAAACTTGGGTGCCTGAAGTGAGGCAGCTAAATCAGCGGTTTGATTTTCAGAGGTGTTATGCAAAATGCAGATCCCAGGGCTTGTCTACATCAGTGCAGCTGTGCCGCTGTAGCGCTTAGTGAAGATGCTACCTATGCCTATGGGGGAGCGTCTCCTGCGGGTGGAGGCACTCCACTTCCCTCAGAGGTGGAAGCTATGTTAGTGGGAGGGCTTCTCCCGTTGACACAATGCTATCTGCACTGGGGGTTAGGTCGGTATAACTATGTCGATTTTCCACACACCTGAGAGATGCAATTATACCAACACAAGTTTCTAGTGTAGACCAAGCCTCAGACATCTGTTTTTCTAACCAGTCTGATGCGTTATATAAATTACAAACATCAATTCCCTGCAAAGAGACGATAGCACGTATAGGGAGGAAAATTGTATGTCTGATGGTGTCACTTAAGTCAAACCTGAGAAGTAAGGAAACAGCTGATAAGGCCAACAATAATCTTGGATACAACAGTTTCCATCTTAACACTTCTTTGTGGCCAAAAGCCAACCCCAGTATCTCCTGCCAGAGACAGGTGTCAGACAGCTCCAATGTTTGCCAAAACTAAGAGCTAGTCAGCCGTGCTATTTGCCAAGAACAGGAACTGATTGTTCTTAATGCTTGTAGTTGAAGGAAGGTGATCATAATGTGAAATGAAGAGCTGCAAATCTGTCCAATTTCCCCCCACAGTCTGCTCATAGGGTGGGGGAGATAGGTAATGAGAGGAAATGACCCCGGAGCTCTATTCCAGAGATTCCCAAACTTCATTGCACCGCAACCTTCTGTTGTCCTTCTGACAACAAAAATTACTACAGGACCCCAGGAGGGGGTACCCAAGCCTGAGTCCGCCCAAATCCTGCCACCCTGGGGTGGGGGGCAAAGCCCCATCTCCGCAGGCTGGGGGGCCAAAGCTGAAGCCTAAGGGCTTCAGCCACAGGCAGGGGGCCTGTAACCTGAGCCCTGATGCCCAGGGCTGAAGCCCTTAAGCTTGGGCCCCAGACGCCAGCAAGTCTAAGCCAGCCCTAGTGACCCCATTAAACTTTGGGGTCCTGACCCACAGTGAGAACCGCTGCTCTTTTCCATCACCACTGCTGCTGCTGGGTGGATGAAGGGCACCAGACTGCTTTTCATGTAACAGTTAAGCTGCTCCTGCTTGTGAGGAGATGGCCCCAGAGTCTTTCTTTCCTGCCAAGAGGGGGCCTTAAGCCAGGGGTGCTGGAACAATGTGTGCAGTGGAGGTGTTGAGAGCCATTGAACCAAACTGTAAACCCTGTATATGATGGAAACCACTTCAAGCCACGGGGTGTGGCAGCATCCCCAGCACCCCAAGTTCCAGCACCAATGCTTTCAGCTAAAAATTTAAATAGCACTTGTCTCTGAAGATAGTAACAGTGAACATATTTTCATCAGTCTTTGGATTTAGGAAATACATCACTTTCTCAGCACTTGTTTAACAGGAATTTTGCTGTCTTAGAGGAGTAGAGACCCTCAGCATGAGGAGTCTTGCTCCTGCTTGTCAAAGTGATTCAGTTGGAGGCAGTGAATCAAGTTAAGAATCAGTTTTGACCATGCCCTTTCCAAGCAAAGTCCAATGTATTGGTCATGACTCAGAACTTGAAAAATGTATGCAAGTTACACCCCTGTTTATCCCATAACAACCTTGCAACAGCAGCACATTCCCTTGAGCTGGACAAATAATGGATTTTTTTGGTTTGCTGGCATTTCCGGAAAAAAAAAAATGGAAAAAGCTTTAGTTTTAGGTCAAATCGAAAATGAGTGTTTTGGCAAATCAGAAAGTAAAAAAAATTTCAAGTCATGTTAAAACAAAACTTGGGTGGGCGGAGAGAATAACCCCCCTTACAACCTTTAGCCCAGGGGTTAGGGCACTCACCTGGGACGTGGGAGGCAATTCCCTCCTCTGCCTGACATGGGGAAAGGATTTGAACTTGAGTCTCCCACACTGCAGGAAGTGTCCTAGCTACTGAGTTATGGGATATTCTGGGGTGGGTCCGTCTCAGCCTCTCCTGTTGAAACTGCTACACTTTGTATTAAGAATAAAATAGTCATTAGAGCAGGAACTTGAACGTGGGTCTCCCACATACTATGTGAATGCCCTTAACCCACAGGTGGCGGCTGTAATAGCAGCAGCCAACCCACCACCTTTCAGAACGCAGATGCCTGGGCTGTGGTGGCCCCAACTGTGCTCTGCCTCTTCCTGTCCCTGCTCTGTCCCCCACAGGCCACCACCGCCTTCCCCTGTCTGAGTCCCTCCTCTCCTCCACACCTCTCCCCTGAGAGGCCGTCACTGCCTGCCGTGTCCCTCCTCCTGGACAAGGGGGCTTAGAGGAGAAGGGAGAGTGGGCGGGGAACATGGATGGGGCCATGGTCTGGGCACCAGGGGGAACTTCTGGCGCTCGGGCCAGCCTCCCCAAATGCGGGAGGCACGTGCCGACCATGCCTTAACCACTAGGGTAATAGAACCATTCTCATTGTCTTTCTCTGACTGAATGACTATTCACTGTCATTCACAGTGGCAATTAATTCATAATGGGTCTTGCACATCCCAGGTGAGTACCCTGATTACAGGACTAAAGGTTCTTGTATAAGGGAGGTCCTCCTCCACTCTTCCCAGCATTTTGTGAATCTAATCCTGTGTTTCTATCAAAATGCCTGAAGTCAAAACACAAAATTTCAAGTTGAGTTGAAATTAAATGTTTCATTTTGATATTTCTGAAACATTCTGATTTTCTCAGTTTGGCTCTAACTATTAAACTTGACATGAATTCACTAATTATTTTGGGTTGACAAACTGCATTTTTTACAAAAATTGCCCTGCTCTACCTAAATTATTGCAATTTCCTCACCATAGGGCATGTGTTTCTGCTTATATGTTTTCCTCCTCTCACACTTTTCTTAGCAAAGACCTTTGAGGGTGGGAAATGGGTTTTTCTGGTGTCCATAAAATGAGTAATGGCTGATGTTTAAATACATCAAAACCATTTTTAAAAAATGACTGATGTATGACTAAGTGCCCACAAGAGTCGCTTTCCATAAAAAATTCTTGGACATAATCCATAATATAACTAGGATTGGCAAAATGTACAAAATATCAAACAGTAATACAACTACCCATCTACCAAAAAGGTACTAGATCAGCCACAATATAGTAAATACATTCAATAATAAAGTGAACCCAATATGTTTTCAAGTCCTTTGCTTCTTTTCCCTCCCAAAACAGTTCTCAATGAAGCAGCTATAAATTACTGGCCCGAGAGTAATTTACTTAATCTACTTTGGGACACTGGGCTGCACTATTTGTTCCCACACCCCATTAGGATAACTAAGCATAATAAAATATGTGAGGAAATACAAACAAATGATCATCCTTAGCAATCAAGAGCAAATTTAAATAAAACTTTTCTGTTACTAGCTGACCTGAAATAAAACACTTTTATGTTCCATAACAAGGCAGTCAAAAAGCTGAATACGAGGAAATAGGTTTTAGTGGTCTGAAGTACATACATTTTTTTTAGTTCTGAGGCACTACAGTGTAAAGCATATGACGTAATTTAAAGAACCCTTAGGAAAATTTGTGCTCTGCTTTCACTGCCATGTTATGAATTTACTGGTGATTCTGAGACATTTTCATAAACGGACCATAACACAGAGACTACAAATTTATTCCTTTGAAACATTCCCTCCCCTCAATCTTTCTTCAAGTCATCCAGTGAAAATAAGAAAAGAAAATACAAAGTAATAACAGAAGTGTTGGGAAAATCAATTACTCAGAAAATGTATAATGGGATTCTCAAGGGACTCTAACCAAGCATGAGGGGTATCATAGAAAATTCTTCTACATCTAGTATTACAGTATAAAAGAGGCATTAGTCTTAAACTCCATTTACACACAAGAGATTAAGCATGATAGCCAGACCACAAGCTGTAGACATAATTGGCTCAAATTTAGATCCTGTTAAATTATACCCATAAAATATATACATTTATACATTACTTAAAATGTATTTTTGTAGGGATTTTAATGTGTTTTGTTTTACTTCATCTCAGGCAGGCAGGGAGAGAGATGTAAGGTTTCCATTCTGTCCTTTAACTCAACCCACTGTGCCTCAAGCAGTGCCCAGGAGTTAATGTTTCTTGCATTCCTGGGCCCTGATTCTGCAAGCTGTTCTGCACGTGGGGCTCTCTGTGGATGCAGGGAGTCTGCCTGCACAGAGCAAAGTAGACAAGAGCAGTTCAAGTGGAGCTTATTCTTGGAACTGGAAAAACACTCTTAAGGTATGTCTATACTGGCAGAGTTACAGCACCGCTCAGAGAACGCTGAAGGGAAACCGCTGTTGTGTGTTCACACAGCTGCCTGCGCAATAGCGTGTTCACACTTGCGGCACTTGCAGCAGTGCACTCTGGGCAGCTATCCCTCTTCCTCTTCTGCCACTAAGAGTTGTGGGAAGGCAGAGGGAGTTGCAGGGCATCCTGGATCCTGTCCCGATGCCCCGTGATGCATTGCTTCGCATCCCAGCAATCCCTGTGCTTCCATCCACTTTTGGCGCCATCTTTCAATGGTTTGTGAACTGCATGCTCTGCCTCTTTGTCCTGCAGGAATGGATCCCGCACTGTTGATCAATATGCTGCTCACTCTGACTAATACGTCATGAGTGGCAGTGAAGTTATTCCTTAAATTACAAAGGCAAGAGGAGTTCGACATTGATCTCGCCATGCATAGTAGCTACGACATGAGATTGCTTGTGTCATTCATGGAGATCACAGTGGAAGGCCACAGTGGAAGGCCACTTTTGGGCTCGGGAAACAAGCACTGAGTTGTGGGATCACATCATCATGCACGTCTGGGATGACGAGCAGTGGCTATAGAACCTTCGGATGAGGAAAGCCACATTCATGGGACTGTGTGATGAGGTCACCCCAGCCCTGCGACGCAACACGAGAATGAGAGCTGCCCTGTTGTTGGAGAAGCGTGTGGCGATTGCACTGTGGAACCTGGCTACTCCAGACTGCTACCGATCCGTTGCTAATGAGTTCGGAATGGGTTGACGGAAGTATGCAGGGCCATTAATCGCATCCTGCTCCAAACACTGGCCTGTTCAGGAAGTTGCAAGCAGGGACTTTCTTCCCGGACCAGAAGATCACTGTATGGGAAGTTGAAGTGCCCATTGTGATCCTGAGAGACCCTGCCTACCCCTTAATGCCGTGGCTTATGAAGCCATACATGGGGCACCTTGACAGCTGCAAGGAACGGTTCAACAGCAGGCTGAGCAAGGGCAAAATGGCTGTTGAGTGTGCTTTTGGCCGTTTAAAGGCCCGCTGGCACTGCCTATATGGGAGGCTGGACCTGGCCGATGACAATATTCCTATGCTTATAGCCACATGCTGTATGCTCCATAATATTTGTGAAGGGAAGGGTGAAAGCTTCACTCAGGGCTGGACCGCTGAGGCTCAGTGCCTGGAGACTGAATTTGAACAGCCAGAGACCAAGGCATTAGAGGGGCACAGCGCGAGGCCATAAGGATCAGGGATGCTTTGAGGCAGCAATTTGAAGCTGAAAGCCACTAATATTTGTTGTTATGCTCGGGAGTGCAGCGCTTGTAATGCTAGGAGGTGATTGTGATTGGTGCAGACGATGTACTATGAAGGTGTAAGAAAATTGCCTGTTGCTTTGCAGGGCCCTTTTTGCTTTCAATTAATGGAATAAAAGATTGCTTTCAAACCAAAACAATTATTTTATTAAAAAACAACAACCGGAGGGGAGAGAGAAACAAAAAAAGCACATCAGCACTGAGGGGGATAGGGGAAGGGAGGGTCCCAGGAGGTGGCGGGGTCTCGGGATGATTAAAGATTTGTGTATGTCCAGGTATCATATCCAAGCTTCTCCTCTGGAGTCCAGTGCAGCGGGTACTGTACTTCAGCAGGGCTAAACTGCAGAGGGATGGGTGTTGAGTGCAGTGGGTACCAGGAGTCTGCAGGGCTGGACTGTGACAAGGCAGGAGTGGAATGCAGTGGGTACAGACTGGAGCCAGGAGGTTGATAAGAGTCTGTTGTTGGTGTCTGGGGAGCGCATGGGAAAGAGTTTTGTGACAGCGGCTGCAGGGGAGGGCGGGCGCGGAGCTGCTCGGTTTGCAGTGCTAGTAGTGCCTGGAGCGCATCCACTTGGTGCTCCATAATGTTTAAGAGCCGCTCCGTGGCGTCTTTCTGGTGTTCCACGTTCTCCGTTTGGTCCCTCTTCTAATTGTTCCGCCACTCCTTCAATTCCTGCTTCTTGGCTGCGGAGTGCATCATGACATCATGTAGAAAGTCCTCTTTAGTTCTTTGTGCCTGCTTTCTAATTCTGCATAGCCGTTCAGCCGGCGATAACAAAGAGGGAGACTGGGCTCCCAAAATCATATCTGTGAAGCCAAAATGCAACATTTTACAGAAGCAATATTGTTTGCAACACACGGACCACTGATTCAGTGATTTAAAACACAGCCATTGTTCACATACCTGTCACTAACTGGCTGACTCCTGGCAAGCACACATGAGCCACAAGATCCCCAAGATGGTGAATAACCGCAGGGGCAGGGGAAATCAGTGTTCCAGGACCGTACTGTACACTGGGCATGTGGCTCTTGGGGAGAGCCAGCGCTGTAGGGGTGGCCTTATAGTCATTACTGTACCCACATTTTCCACAGGCTGTGTTCATAATGGAAGATATCTCGCTGCTGAGGGTGAGCAGGGAATCAAGGGAGGGTCTTCTCCAAGCCTGAATCTTCCGCCCTGGCCCTTATGTGGTTCCACTGTGTGCAGCAATGGTGCCCCCCCAACCCCTGTGATGGCAGAGAGGAGCGGGAAAGTTACCTTTAATGGGGCAAAAAACAAAGCAGTTCCACTTACCAGGGGCCTCCACTCCTGTTTGTGCTTCGCCAAGCTCTGCCAGCTGTGACTGGCTAGCCTCCTCTGGGGTAGAGAAGAGCTCCTTGCTGCATGCTTCTCTGACCTCCGAGTCGTCCTCTGCCTCTGGGTCCCCCACCCCCTCCACATCCTTGTCCAAGATTTCTTCCTCCTGGCTCGGTCCACTCTTGACTGGCACGCGAGCCACTGAAGTCTCCACTGGTAGGCGTTCCGTAGCTCCTTCACTTTGACCCTGCACTGCAGTGTGTCCCGGTCATGGCCCCTTTCTGTCATGCATTGTGAAATCTGTCTGTTGGTATCATAATTCCTACGGCTAGAGCGCAGCTGGGATTGGACAGCTACCTCTCCCCAAATGCTGATGAGGTCCAGCAGCTCAGCATTGCTCCAAGCGGGGGATTGCCTGGTGCGTGGAGCAAGCATGGTTACCTGGAAAGATGCTCTGAGACCACTGCATGCATCAACGAACAAACAGGAAGGGGACTTTCAAAATTTCAAAGGATTTTAAGGGGTGGGGCTCACAGCTGGTCACCTGAGGGCAGGTCAGTAGAGTTCAAAGCGATGACCAGAGAGGAGAGAACAGGCATTGTGGGACACCTCTTGGAGGCCAATCGCAGCACTGTAATCGACCAGGGTGTCTACGCTGGTGCAGAAAACTGTACACCTCTTGTCTCTTAGTTTTTGTGCACTAAGTGGCTTGGCAGTGTGTACACCTCAGGAGTTACAACGCAGAAAACTGCTTTACTGTGCAGAAACTTGCCAGTGTAGACAAGGCCTTATATACTTGTGTCTTTAGGCACCCCAATAAAATGAAAAAGCAAATAACTCCCACTCCAGTATCTTCATTATTCCCAGTATATTGTTTGAACACAGCTGAGTAAAAAGCAGAATGGACACGTTTTCTTCATTTCAAAAACAAGTAAGCAAGGTCTTAAATTTAAAAATATAATAATTAAAAAAAACCTTTTCTAGTAAGGCAGCAAATTTTAAATACCAAACAGAAAAATCTATATTATTTGTAATCTTAGGGTTAAAACTTTAAAGTTATGACATTCACAGTTAACGTTTCCATTCTGTCTTTACCTTATCATTGTGCGTTTGTATTTCTGGGATCTCTGAATATTGAAAGTTTTGGTATAGTACAGAAATTTTGCTATTACAGTTACTTGGTGAAATTAACAGGAAATTCTATCAACAAATTTGTAAAAACACAGAAAATGTACATTTTGCCTCCATTTTTGAGCCAAAAACTCTAGTTTATCATTACATAAATATCTCTAATAATCAGAAAGATTATGTGAGGCTGATGGCTGAAGAAAATGTTTTTTTAAGTTTAAATTAATTAATTTTTATTTCAGTGAAGGAGCTTGCTCCCATAACATATAAGATTAATCAAACTAGATCTCCTTTAAGCTCTTTAGTAAGGTGGTAAGTTCTTACACAGCACCTACTACATCAACAGATTTCCTTAGATGAAAGCAACAAGTTTTTTAAATAAGAATTTCTTGTGGCTCAAGAAAGTGGATGCTTGGAGATATAACTGTCATTGTAGGATACAGATGTGACAGACATTGCGGGAAACCTCTAATATATTAGGGAATTTGAGGGGCACCAGATGGATACATTTGGATCTGATGATTATAAAGTCCGTCTCTGAACTAGTTATTAGTTTCGGGCCCACCCCGGAAGTCTAATGAAAGAAATGAACTTGCAGGAGTCTCACCTCTGATCTGGCCCACGAGAGACTTTCAGGGGCTTCAGAAGATAAAGTAGGGTTGTGGGATTGAGTGTAGAGAGCAGATGCTATTTAGCAAAAAATATTTTACAAATATCTTCAGTGATTTCTGTTTTGTCATTAATTTCTGCTTGGGAATATTTTCAAAGGCAAACAATTAATAAGAAAAAATATCAATTCCAATAAGTGAAACAATGTGTCATGGAAAAAAAACAAACCCAAACCAGCTCACAATGTTCAGGAACTTACAGACTCTTTTCTGCCCATAGTTTTGCTGTGGGAACGAGAACGGGAGATGGTACTGAAAAAGAAATCTTTCTTGGATGCAGACAAAGGAGGAGATCCTGTGTATTCACGTCCTGCAGACAAGCTCTCTATGCTTGGAGATGAACTGACATTTTTTGAACTTTGGCCTGTAAAACAAGCACAGAGCAACAAATCATTAAATCAGTGGAAAAGTGCTCTATCAAGTACTTCGTGTCTCAGGCTATGTCTACACTACTGCGGTAAGTCGATCGACGTACTTTAGGTCAAGTTACCGCGGGGTCTACACTCTGGGGGGTCAAATGGAGATTACTCTTCTCTTCGGGGGTAGAGTACAGGGATCGACAGGAGAGTGATCTGCAGTTGATTTGGCGGGTCTTTACAAGACCCGCTAAATCGACCGCTGGTGGATTGATCTCAGAGCATTGATCCCTGCCGTAGTGTAGACCTGCCCCCACGTGTTGCTCACTGAGATTCATAAGCAGATCAACACAGAATGAGATTTTGCAAAATTAAAGTGTGTCTGTATGCATTGTGACACATGGAGAACTACTCTGACATACAGGCCTCCGTATATTTCTAATGAGAGGGCACAGAAAAACAATAACAAATCTTAATAAGTACATATGATACCTAGTGGTACCTTAGTAATCTGTATGACACATATAATTAATATGAGAAGATTGATGTGAAGCCTTCAGTCTTGCACACAATATGTGGTGGGGGAAAAGGGATGGAAATGGAAAAGAATTTTTTGTTTAATGAAGTCATATATATAAGGTTGTGAAGAAAGACTTTTATGATGTTCTATTTTCTACTTTTCTTCCATCATTGGGAGTTGTTCTGAATGACTATAGCTCAAGTACTAGGATTGAGAATTAAGAGTCCCTAAGAAAGGAACTAAGATGTAAATATTTTAATAGATGCAAATCAGTTTAATCTTCCTGCACCAATGAGAAACAAACAGGGAATATGGTTGATTTCACTTTGAGAAGTTACACCAAATTCATAGGAATCAGTTCCAACTCAAAGATTTTCCTTTATAAATGTTACTATCATTTGTTTCAACATGTCCAGAGAAATCCATACTAACTTGCATTAAGTTATTAGGGTTGCTAAATAAGTATAAAAAGAAAGTTAATTCTCCCTTCTGATCCGCTAGCCGCCAACTGTATTTTCCATCATAGCGATGCAGAGCTAACACATACATTTTTTAAATTCTGACTGTATCTTCCTATATGCCTGTGCAGCATCAAGTACACCAGGCAGTGCCTCAATACATAATTAAAATAAAATAAAATAAAATAAAATAAATTGAATTCACAATATTATGGAAAGGTTGAGCATATAAGTTCCTGGCTCTTCAACAGGTAATAAAATTTGAAATATAAATATAGGGCTCGTCACCTGTTACACGCTATCATTCATTAGGCGTTTAAAGCCTATGGATATGTCTACACTGCAGTTAGACACCCGCGGCTGACCCGTGCCAGCTGACTTAGGCTCCTGGGGTTTCGATTGCAGTGCTGTTTAATTGCAGTGTAGACTTCCAGGCTCGGGCTGGAGCCTGGGCTCTAGGACCCTGAGAGGTGGGAGGGTCCCAGAGCTTGGGCTGCAGCCCAAGCCCGGAAAGCTACATTGCCATTAAATAGCCTCACAGCCCATGCCCCACACACCCAAATCAGCTGGCATGGGCCAGCACGGGTTTTTAATTGCAGTGTAAACATACCCTACGTCTTACTCTGCCCATTTTCTCTGAAGCATAATTTAGAAACATGCACATCAGAATATTGAAAGAAAGCTCAGAATACACCCCATGGACTTATACTCTGCCTCATAACAGCTGATCTAATCAACGTTCTCAACAGCTGAGCTGAAGCATTTTGAAGATAAGGAGATGCGAGTTCCAAAAAGGAAATATTTGTTTCCACTGAACATTATGTAAAAAAATAGTTTATTTTCACTTGCCTAATGTTTGCATGGCACTATGGCACGTGGAGCTACACTTCTCCAAGTCGTATGGATTTTTTGTTTAGTGCAGTGGGGAAAAAAATTTCAAGGTCCCTGAGTTCACAACAGGTAAGGTATTCAGGGAGCTAAGACAACTTTCACCTCCACTGCTGCGGTTGATAAAGATGAAATATGACAGTGGTTTTGAAAGAAGAACAACACCTACAAATAATAATATAGAGAATGTAGATCAAGAGCTTCTCTTCTCCCTGTCTCAGATCACTCAAGAACAAGGAGACATTCAATGACTTTGACAAGTAGCAAATTCAAACCTGAAAAGGAAAAACTATTCACACAGTGCATAATTGCCACATGATGATGTTTAGGCCAAGAACTTAACCAGGAAGGAAATCTAGAGTTATTACAGTTAATGCTAATCACATCTAGGAAGAAATATAAAAATGCTTCAGGGCTTAAGCCTCTCTACAACGATCAGAGATTAGGATGAGGCCTTCATAGGGGGCAGTTTACTGTGGGGTTTCTTGCACCTTCCTTTGAAGCATCTGGTTCTGGCCACTATCAGAGAGAAGATACAGCATTAGATGGCCCACGGATCTGATGCAAAATGACAATTCCTATATTACCAACAAAGTTAGCCTTGGCAAGAAACAAAAACGTTTATTTAGGTCAACAGGGTTGCTTTTAATATTGTTTATTTAAAATATTAATTTAATAGCCCCATAACAAAATCAATTAATATTCCAGTTTTCATTAAGTGATGTACTGTCACTAGGGTTGCAAAGATGAACTGGGATGGAGGATAAAAGCGGAGCTAGGATTTTTAAAAAAGCTTTTTTAAAGGTGTATATGGGAAAGTAGATCTAGTATAGGGGCACAAAATCCTAATTTGAAAGGAAAGTTAAATACTATTGCAGTGAAAAAAGTTATAAAATGCCACGAGAAATTATGGACCAGCCTTCTTTTTAGTCTTCTGTAATTATTTTCTCTCTCACTTCTCTTTTCTGATTTTGCTCCTTCTGTGAATCGATATATAATTAAGACCCTACTTGAATCACGGGATGATTGTCAAATAATTGCAGCTGAATTGCGGACAAGACATTGAAAATGGTGGAAAAGTAATAACAGACCTTTATTAATTGCAGTAATTTGGAAAAGCCAGAGAAAACCTATTTGCTGGAACAATATAAACATCCAAGTACGATGTTATGCCTGCTACTATTTTTTGATAACCAGACATTTTGCGGCATCTATATTACAGTCATTACTGCGAAGGGCTCCTTCCATCAGCCCCGGGTGGCTGGGGTCCTTCTGCTAGTGCTTGGCGGCTGGAAGCCCGTGTCCGGCACCTGGTTGACAAAATGGCGGTGGAATCCTAATATTGCGGGATCTGCAATTGCTGCAATATCGCAAATTAGGTAGGGCCTTATATTTGATTTCATGCATGCTTACGCCTGTGAATTCAGTGTACACTTTACAATGTGACCATCACATTGTATGGTCAGCTATTTTGACTGTGAATCCCTTTTGTTTTACTAACCTCTATGACACCAAAAATCATTCACACAAAGGAAGTGACCCGCACGCACAGGTATAAAGTTACTCACTGGTTTTCTGGTAAATCTCCTTACAATCTGCCCTTGGTTTTACTAAAGCTTATTGCTGCTTCAGCCTTTCATGCCAATTTCACTCTTGCATATGCTATATATAATTCCATTCAGCTGCTAGCATGGTCTGTATTTTGTAATGGTTGTTGCTTAAACTATTCTGAAAATTTAACAACCCCCTATCTGTGTTAAATCACATTCCTCCCTCCAATATGGACTGCAGTTTTACTCCTCGAAATGTGTTTCCATAATAAATCCACACCACACAACAGAGATAAAACAATAGAAAACTACAATAGAAAACAAAGTTAGAAAAGGCTGCAGAAAGAGAGATTAAGATACCAAAAAGTCACATGAAACATTAACACCACAGATTAATCAAAATTAGAAGACTAGGGAACACAAATCTACTTTTTGTTTTTATATATATTTAGAAAATACATTAGCACTGTCCATTGTCATCTAAGGCCTCAATCCTAGAATGAGGTCCACCCAGGCAAAGTCTCCTAGACATCCAAGAGACTCTGGTTGGCTGGGCCCCATTGTAGAGTTCTCAATAGCATTCTGGTACTTGCAATATGTACTGCACATAATACTGGGTTTAATTTTTTGATAAAAATTATAGCTTTTCTTAAAGAAAAAGTATAAACCCAAACAAACATGTGATCTTGGGAAGACGTTTCAAATGAAAACACTTTAAAAACAAACAACTGGATACATTGAAATCTTGTCTGAAGAACTGGCCAGGACACAGAAGTAAATAAGACATCACACACTGCAGAATCAGATGGTGGGTAATTGAGCAGAATGCAGGGAGGATTGATTTGAATGTTCAACAAGCTTCCTGGGGGGTAGAAAAGGTGATGAATAAACCTTTTCCCACTTTTCCCCAAATTCCCTTTAATCTCCTTTTGCGTTCCTCTCCCTCATTCCCCGGCAAGTCTGCCTCCTTCTCTCTACATTTCCCTGCATTGACCTCACCCTGCCTTCTGTCTCTCAGAGCTTTCTGTCCCATCCTCTAACACATTCCCCCTCCCTGATGCACCCACAGTTTCTCATTCCCTTCTCAACCTTTACATGGTCACTAAGCAGCCACCATCTTTCCTGAAGGCAACCTGGCTTCAGCACCATTGGAAAGTGTGGGTGATGGTGGCCATCTTTGCTGTGGGCATTCTCATTTCACCTGAAAATGCCGTAAGGAATGGCAGATATCATTGTGAGGGAAACCCAAGGCTTCAGTCCCATAAACTGAAATGGGAGATGGTGGCCATTTCTGAAATCGGCAAAATTTCAACAGAGTGAAAGCAGAAATCATAAAATTACAAGAACCTTTAAAAAGGGTCATATTCCTCACCATTCGACAAAGCTGCTATTTTTCTAGCTGCTTTACTGAAACAAGAGAGGCTTCAGGTAGCATGCTGAAAGTTGCACATTAAAATGTAATTGTCTAAATAAATGAATGAATACACTGAACGCCTGATATTGATCTTCTACAGTAGAAAACAATGTTCAGTGTGGTTCTGAAATGATGACAAGAGTATAAACCAAAGCAGGGCTAAAAAAAACAAGGTTCAGGATAAAACATGAAACCATCGTCATGGAAAACACTGCTAAGGCACAACACAATTCAAGATGACTCCTGCACTTTTCTATTCACAATCACCACTTTTGGCCTCATGCTCTGAAACATCATCTGAATTATTTTATAAATGCTCCAATATGTACATTGTATTTTATGACTAAATAACAAACAGAGCTGAGCCTGACTCACTAGGCTTGGATTTGAAATTTAGTTTGAATTCAAACTTCCTGAAATTTCAGCTATTTTTTTAAATCCCATATTTGATATTCTAGTTGGAATCATTATGAATGTAGGAGATGGTGGTTGAAGATCTTCGACAAAAGATAATTGGTCTAATTTTTCTCAATATTTTTTGCTTATGAATGTTCTCCCTAGCAATTTAGTTTATAAAGTGGCCTGTGACGCTCTCTTGGGTAATATACACATTTAAAAAAAAAGCCACATTGATACAAAAAAATTTAATACAGTGACAACTAAAAGGAGTCAACAGCTTTCACTCAGACTAACCTTCAAGCTCCTAAGCCATGTCCCTCAGGAAAGAACTGAAAGAAACGGATAGGCTTTGCAGTCAGCTAACTTTGGCTTTGTTGGGAGAAATGAGTTCCTGAGACAAGGGCCACACAGTGAAAGTGCTCTGTCTCCATCCCTTAATGGTTTAAATCTTGAAGCTTTAGATAATAGCAGCAGCAACAATAATCAATCACCTCTGCTAATTTCAGCTCTAGGGAAGGGACATGAGGAAAGAGGCAATCTCCAAGGTAGCCAGGATTTATAGTAAATGACGTAGAGCAGTATAGATCAAATTAGCACCTTGAATTAGACTTGTAAACACTCTGGGATCCAGTGCAGATGGAGCACTGCTGTAATATGCTCCATGTGAAAACCACCGCTAAACAAGTTGGAAGCCACTTTCTACTTACGTTAATAGAAGTTTCATGTCACAGTAAACTAATCTGGAGGTGACAAAATTAGGAAGGGTCAGTGCCCAAAGGAAAAGTCCCAACCTCCTTTAATAATGAACATGAATAAAAACAATATTGGATACTACTGCTCTTTGAACGTCCAAAGTAGATAGTATCTAGTGGGCCCCGAGACTGAACTTGTTAACAAAAGCTAAATGCCGCGTCAACTGAGAAGGTAGGTATCTACCTATTGTATCTTCCTGGTATTTGCCCCACACAACCAGCATAACCTCCCATATTGCAAGGATTCAGTTTCAGCAGCTAGCCCTTATCTGAACAATTTTACCACAGCAGCATTATGTACACACTGAAAGGAACGTGGATAGTACGGACCCCAGTGTATCTCATATGAGAAAGTCCTGAGGCAGAATTACCCCAGACTAAGACTTGGACCCTCTCAGAGAAAGAAAGAATGGAGCAACTTGCATTGTTCCATCCATACCTGTCAGGGTGCAGTGGTGGAAGTATAAGACGCTTCAGGTCATTTCTGAATACAGCCCAAGTTGTTGGTGTTGATTGAGAAATAAATCTTAGAGAGTTTATGTCCTACCTACCTTATATACCACTTCTTTTTCTAACCCATCACAATGGTTGACAGCAACTTTTCAGAATTTCGTACAACATTTTTATAGTTACGATGTAATCTGAAGGGTATATTTCATGGATCTCAAGTCATGGCTGGGAAATATAAATGCTAAAAATAAGAATAACTTATTGGGTGCGGAGTATGAAATCAAAGATAGAATGAGAAGAAAAATTTAAAAAATACATAACATATAAAGGGTAAGCTAAATATGCTATTTTCCCCTTGAATAAGTGATGATTAGATAACTTCCATATTTGTTCAGGATAATTGAAACAAAGAACAATGTGAAAAAATGATAGATCTTATATTACATCTGATGTCATTACATACTTTTGTGTTCAACCTGTTAACTACATTAGTGAACACTGTGGGCCAGCAGATGACGTAGCAATAGGTTCACAGATACCATCAATATACGCAGAAATAGATATACAGTACTCGGAACACATCACAGCATCATGCATGCAAATAACAATACCACAGTTTCAATCAAACCCACAAAATGGAAAAGGTGAGTTGTAAAAGTGAAAGTATTTTTGCATGTTCTCACAGGACTAACCCCCAAAAATATAAATCACACAGGAAATGGAAAAGGGCAGCAAACTGTCCTTTTGGTAAATAGCAGGCCATCAGACAGATCGCACAAAAAAAGGCTCACAGTTTACAGAAAAGATTAAAATAAATCAATACTTATAAATGACCTGCATAGCCTGGTACTAGAAAAACTATCTATAACACGGAACTCAGTGGACTGTACAACAATACTGATCTACACAGGAATTACTTACATGAGATCAAGAGATTTGAACAATTTAACACTTACTGAATACAAATGGATAACCAAATGACAACTAGAAAAAATTACATGGAATGCTATGAAAGCTAAAATATAGAAAGCGCTAAACAGAAGAAATGATGAGCATAAATATATATCTATATTTTTCAGACATAAGTGATCGCTAAAATGGACACTAGACTATGAAAAAAGAACTTGCACATAAATTTGAGAAAACCTAAGGAAAATAATCACCATTGACCTTTGTGTCTACTCCATTCCTGTGGGCACTACTGTGATTCCGACAATTATTGGGAGGATCAAGAGCTACATATCAAGAATCAAAAAGGAGTGGCAAAATATAATTAATTAAAACAGGAATGACCAATGACAAGAAAGGCTGCCAAATCTAAAATTAGAGAAAACAAATCAAAGACAAGTCAAACCAGCCCTATATGCTTTGACTAACAAACAGGACCCATTTAAATAGCAAACTCCAACGCTGTCAGTCTAAAATTTGGCCGAGTTGCAGCTTCCTTGAGACCTTGCATTGTGGAAATCACAAAGTCTTACCATAATGCTTGTGTCAACTTTTTCAGATTTATTCCACCTGTGTCCATTTTTGAAAACCTAAGAACCTTCATTTTATGTTGGAAGAACACATTTGAGCATTGCCTGCATGGCACAGGTTTCAGGACCTCAGCAGAGTAAATACAAAATAACAGCTGGGACTTTGTAGCATGTCCCACTGATTCACCACACTTACCAACTAATGGCATAGTACACTCACTCTACAGAATGGCTAACCACAATGAGGACATCTAAGGAAGCATATAATTTTGGAAAATCAAGTAGAATCAAAACAAATAAATAAGGAACAGAACCCCTACCTCGAATGTGCCACCACAATGTGTAAGAAGGCGACAAACAGAACTATATATAGTAACGAGACAACGCGGCTAGCTAAATACAGCCCATTCTTCTCTAGTACTTCAACTAGCAACCTTGGAACATCACTGAATCACAACAACCCTCTCCCCTCTGCTACTCAATCTAAGATCAATACACTCCATCCTCATTAAAAGGAGCTCAAAACAGCATATTAATAGTCCAACCTTCTAGAATGGAAACATGCATGGGGGGGGGCTTCAATCTAGACACTGCGGACTTCAGAAAAGTCAAGGTAAAAACATTACAGGAATGTACAGAAGAAAAGAAAAAGCTATGCAGTACTAAACGTAAGACTAATCTGGGCACACTACCATACAGTATGTTTACTATGTATATACATGTGCATGGATGCAGAAATGGTTGCCTATTTGCTCACAGAGATTGAGGATGCCAAGTCAAAATGCAGAGAGTACTCCAGTTGGTACACCTTCCCCACGCTAGAAGAAGCAGTGCTTCCACAACACTGACTATTTGGCTACTGCTAAAGGCAGCTGATGTTCTGCCTGGTCCTGTGGTTACAAAGGCTCTGTTTCTGTACCCCTGGAAAAAGGCACAGATGCTGGGTTAGGAGAAGAAACTGAATTGTGTATCACAGTTGGCATTGTTGGCGAAAAGGCTGAGGTGGAGGCGTGCAGAGCCTTGAAGGCAAAAATGAGAGATTAAAATGAATGCGGTGTACAATGGGAAGCCAGGAGGAGGACTCAGAGAGGGGATAACAGACTGGTGAGCAGGGGAGAGAATATTAGTGACTGCATTTTGAAGGTATTGGTGATGATGACTCAGATATAAGTCAGGCTAAAGAGAAGGGGGTCATGATAATCAAAATTGGATAAGAAGAGTTATGAACATTTTAGTTTCAGGACAGAGGAAGTTTCTGATTTTCTATATATTCTGGAGGAAGTAGCAGCAAGATTTAGATACCGCCTGGATATGTGGGAAGAATAATAGTAAGGGGCTAAAGTTACACCTCTACCTCGATATAACGCTGTCCTCGGGAGCCAAAAAATCTTATCGGGTTATAGGTGAAACCGCATTATATTGAACTTGCTTTGATCCACCGGAGTGCGCAGTGCCCCCCCCCCCACCCGGGAGAACTGTTTTACCATGTTATATCCAAATTCGTGTTATATCGGGTCGCGTTTTATCGAGGTAGAGGTGTACTTTCCAGGCTGTGAGCCTGGAGGCAGTAACTTCAGTGGAGGATAGGGAAAGTGGAGAGGATTTAGGAAGAAAAAAAAACAGTTTGGTTTTAGCTTTACTAAGGGTGAGTTGTAGATGAGCCATACAGAAACAAACACTGGAGATCCATACTGAAATCAGGGACTGGGCAGGAGGAAAACAGATCAGCTTTGGAGAAGTTGATTTGTCAGTAGTGAGCATAAAGGTAATAGTTGAATCCAGGTTGGTTGAGGAGTCTGTCCAGGGATAAAGAATGGAGCAAGATAAGAATCAAGGAGAGAGCCCTCTGCAGTCCCATGAAAAGGGGAAGAGGATGATAAGCAAGTGAGGCCTATGCCATGAAAGCCAAAGTAGAACCGGATTTCAAGGAGAAGTGAAAAGTACTCAGATCTGCTAATCTATAATACGGCAGTTGCAGTAACCAGGCTGCACAGTACTGAAATTTGAAAAAGAATGATTTCTACAGGTGTTGTTTCTTATTAACTTGAATTTCTTTGCTAATTATTTTCAAAGTTCATGCAAACTACTGTACAATTCCCCTGTCTTTATCAAACTCTAAGTGGTATAAAATTTTTCAACTCAGTTTTTTTCAATTTATTTAAAACAATTTCACCTACAGATATCTATATCTTAATATTTCACATTCAGGCAGCTAAACCTTCTCTTTAAGTAAACTATAAAAGTGCATCTCCTGCTAATTACAGCAGGCTTCCAGTCCAAAATGCCTCAGTCGAAGATTATCATTGTGAATATATGCACCAAAAAAGACCACCTGAATATTAACAAAGTAACGTGTGAAATTAACTACAAAATACGAGATTAATCAGATTTTTAGCAAAGACAGAAGCTGGCACATAGTGAATGTAAATCAGTATCACAGCCACCCTCAGCATCATCATGTTAATGAATTTAAGGGAAACCTTTTTTCTTCTGAACAACAGTGCCACTCAGTGGATGGACAAGGACAGTGAGTTAATAAGCACTGGAAATGGAAACATCACAGATGAAATCAGTTGGGGGTTCCTTGACAGACCAATGATAATGCTGCAGGCAAAGAGATACTATGAGTTGCCATAGCAACTGTACCTTGGAGGGCTGTTAGATTCTGAGCAGGAACAGACATCTGTGCTTCGCTGCCTGTAACTACATCTCCTAGTAAATAAATAAAAACATCTTAGGATTTTTACAAGAACAAATACAATTTATTGAAATAAAGTCTTTTAACCTGTAGTTCATTGAACGATAGTGACACTAACTCCACACAAGAAACATGAACCAAGCAAAAACAGTACCTGAAAAATGTATAATAGAGTTGGCAAAAATTAATGGGCTGTTTGGCAAAGAAAGGTGGTTTTTTTTTAAATAAAGCAGGTATGCTGGAAAAAAAAACAATGTGTAAAGAGATTTTTTTATTTACATAAAGATGTGAACAAATTTGCACAGCTAAACATGATTTGCTTCTGGCTCTTCACGATAGTACAACTCTGATACTAATGCACAAAATAATATCAGAGAGTTGTGCTATTATTGTGAAGTGCTAGAAGCAAAATATGTTTAGTTGTGGAAATTTGTTTTAGGGCGCTGCTAAACTCACCCCTTTATGTTGCTGATTTTAATATGCGTTGTCTTAATCGCATATGAAATTGTGTTGTCAGTAATGCAGTACTAAAATCAACAAAAAAGTAACAGATTTGTTAGTCTGCAGTTTATTCTATTCATTACTATGTAGCTCTGCTTTGAGTAAGCACAGCTGCTCCCTTCTGCCCCAGAAACAACACACTTGTTTTCCAGACATAATCAGCAGGGAGTTAAAATATATAGTTAATTCAAATACACTGTGTTAAGTGGCATGTCATAATGTTATATTGATTACAAAGATCTTGTGTTACTACAACTACTTCAGAAATGTAAACATGCCAAATAAATAGTAGTCTGGACACTCCAATAGCTGAACATAATTTTGGTGGCATTTCTTTTTCATATTGGTCCTTTAATATGTGCTTGTGATAAAGTGGCATTCAAATCAAAAGCCTTTTTGAATCAAGGACCCCAAAGGAAAACTAAATTTTGTACTGTAGTTTAAATGATACAAAAATTAGGTACAGTCAATATCACAGAGACTAACTGAAGGAGAAACTCTTTTCTTCTATGAACACATCACCAGTTGGTAATTAAAGATTAAGGCTAGGTCTACAATGGGGGGGGGGGATCGATTTAAGATACGCAAATTCAGCTACATGAATAGCGTAGCTGAATTTGACGTATCTGATCCGACTTACCCCGCTGTGAGGATGGCGGCAAATCGACCGCCGCGGCTCCCCCGTCGACGGCGCTTACTCCTACCTGGGCTGGTGGAGTACGCGCGTCGATTCGGGGATCGATTGTCGTGTCCCGACGAGACGCGATAATTCGATCCCCGAGGGATCGATTTCTACCCGCCGATCCAGGCGGGTAGTGAAGACAAGCCCTAAGTGGCTTCTGAAAAAACAAGAAATCCTGTGACACACAAAGGGAAACAACTTAGCTAGTTTTTTTTCAGAGACATTTTCACCATCACATTTATTTTCCTTTTAGGATAACAAGCTCTACATACAGTACACTGAACTCAAGCTTTAAATTTAACCTCAGTGTCAATGAAGTGCTTCCTTCAGTAGGAACAGGACAATATTTTAATTCTTATGCTGTTGGCACGCTATCTTGCACAAGAAAGCAGTACTGATGCCCAATCTTTTCCTGTAATATAGGGTAGGCTGAGTAAGGTTAATTTAATATTAGCAGAATTTGATTTTTCAATTGGGTGGCACCCTCAGTGCGTTGGTACTCAGTTCAACTATTATTTGTAACATTACAGACTAATCTGGAATTTGCAGATTTGTAAGTGTATTCTTTTAGATCAGTCTACAGTTCTCCATTTACCTTATTTTATTGCATAGGCATTATCCTAACAAGAATTCAGCACATTACAAAAACTTTAAAATGAAGAACACCAATTATTGATCTTTTAAAAATCAGCTACTGATAAAAAATAAGCTCCCCTCATTATAAATTTAGTGTGAGCAACTTTAAAGATGGAAGAAGAAGTTACTTACCGCCTTGGGCAGTAACGATGGTTCTTCGAGTAGTGTCCCTATGAGTGCTCCGCTGTAGGTGTGTCTGCATCCCTGTGCTGCTGATTGAAGAACTTCAGTAGCAGTGTCCATTAGGCCCACGTGTGTGCTGTCTCTCCTTGTGCTGCGCCACAAGGCTATCCAGCACGCGCGGGCTAACTGTCCTCAGTTCCTTCTCTACCACAGAGTAATAGCGAGAACTCTGAAGCAGAGAGGAGGAGGGTGGGTTGTGGAACACCCATAGGAACACACATCTTGAAGCACCATCATTACTACACAAGGTAACCTTCTTCTTTGAGTAGTGTCCTAAGGGTGCTCCACTGTAGGTGACTCCTGAGCAGTATCCCCTTGCAGGGCTGGGACTTTGGAGTAGAGTTAGTACTGTGAAGCCAAAGATGGCATCAGAGGCAGAGTCCCCGGTGTTCTGCAAAGGTGTGGAATGACACATCGCCGCACTGCAGATCTCTGAAATGGGAACATTCTTGAGGAAGGTGACAGATGAGGAGATCAATCTCGTGAAATGTGTACGGATCGAATCTGGAGGGGCCATGTTATGAATTTGATAGCACTGCTTGATGCAATTCGAGACCCACTTGGAGAGTCTTTGGGCTGATATTGATGAGGCCTTAGATCTTTCCGCCATAGAGAGAAATAGTCAAAGGGACATCCTGAAGGCCTTTGTCCTGTCGTGGTAGAATGCAAGGGCTCGCCTAACATCTAGGGTATGCAATATGGCCTCCCTATTGTCTCGGTGAGGCTTGGGGTAGAAGGCGGGAAGGTGAATAGACTGACTCATGTGAAACGAGGTGGTCACCTCAGGGATGAACCTCGGATGCAGCCTGAGTTTAACCTTGTCAGAGAAGAATATTGTGTACGTGGGATGCGCCATCAGAGCTGCTATTTCCCCTTGCTGAGATAATTGCAACCAGAAAGACTGTTTTCATCGATGGGTATGCTAGCGAAGGGCAGGGCCTAGCGGCCCTTTCAACACTAGGTTTAGGTCCCACGAGGGGTGTGAAGTCGAGGGAAGAGATTTGTTATTCCCTTAAGTAACCTTTTAGTGGTCGGGTGCAAAAGTACGGAGTACCCCTCTACGGCCTGGTGAAATGCTGTAAAAGCTGCTAGGTGAACCCTGAAAGCACTCAGGGATAACCCCGATTTTTTAAGTGTCAGAGCATATTCCAGAATATGTGGAAGAGCCAGTGACACTGGAGAGATTTGTTGGGACGTGCACAAAATCTGGAACCTGGAACATTTCTGAAGGTAAGTGGGTAGTAGAACCTCTTGCACTTCCTTTGAGCATTAGCTCTATAGGTGCTGGAGCCACATAGAAGCCAGGCTTTAAGGTGGAGGATCCTCAAGTTGGGATGTTTGGTATTTGCCTTGCGCTGTGAGACAGTTTAAATGCATGCCCTATCCTATGATGTGTCTGGAGTAAGGAGTGACGAAGGTGGCACCAAAAGAAGGGGATCCCTTTGCATGCACTGGCCGGGTTCTTTCACCAGTCCAGGGAGTTCTTGATCATGGTGGACAATGACAGGTTTATCCAAGCTGTCCCTATTCAGCCTGTGAAGTCTGACGTGTGGAATCACCACCATGCCAGCTGCCATATGCTCCAAGAGCTGGAGGCAGATTGTGGCTGGCACTTGAGGGCTGCATTGAGCCATGTCTGTAAGTGATATCAGGGACAGAAATCTGTCCTGAGGTAGGAAGGCTTTGTCCTGTAGTGCATCTAGGTCGGCCCCTATGAATTCTAGGCATTGCACTGGTGTGAGGGTTGAATTCTGGGCATTCATCTGTAAGCCCAGTTCCATGAACGAGCGCATCATGCCCTCAGTGTCTTGATGAGCCTCCTGAAGCACCGAAGAGAGTAGTCTAGGTAAGGATAGATCATTATCCCTTGAGATTTTAAATATGTGGGCACCACTGAGGGAACTCTGAAAAATATTCTCAGGGCTAATGAAAGTCCGAAGGGAAGGACCCTGTATTGGTAATGGTTGTTTCACAGAGTGAACCTGAGGAAACAGCTATGAGCCAGTAGTACTGAGATGTGAAAATGGGCATTTTGTAGGTTGAGGGCTGAAAGCCAGTCTCCCTGTTCTGGTGAGGGAATGATCATTGATAGTGTGACCATCTGGAACTTCTGAGTTTTGACAAACTTGTTGAGAACTCTGAGGGCCAGGATGGGGCCTCCAACCTCCCTTCCTTCTGGGTACCAGAAAGTACAGACAGCAAACACCTTGCCTCATAGATGTTGAGGTACTGGTTCTATGGCCCCTAACTGCAGGAACTGATCTATTTCCTGCTGTAGTAGAGTTCCGTGAAAAGAGTCCCTGAAGAGGGACGGGGAAGAGTGTTGTAGAGGAGGCAGGGAGGTGAAGTGGATGAAATAACCAGATCTGATGATCTCTAGGACCCATCTGTCCAACTTGAGCTCCCAGCCACTGTGGAACGTTGCCAAATGGTGGCCAAATGGGTACATGGCTGCAGGTAGTAGTGGGGAGTGGTCTTGCAGTGCCTCGACCTGCCTGTCAAAAGTGATGCTTAGGGGCACATAGTTGGGTTGAGGACTGGGCACCTGAAAGCTTTCATTTTGAGAACTTTCCCTTTTTCTTCTGAGACTTAGTGCCATTGTGACGGGAATTGGGACAAATAAGGCCTCCGGTGGTACTGAGGGCTAAAAAGTCTCTTTTGCCCCAGTGTGTAGATTCCCAGTGCCCTGGAGAGTGGTCCTGGAATCCTTCAAGGTATGGAGAGAAGTGTTGGTCTTCTCAGCAAAGAGCTTCATCCCCTCAAAAGAGAGGTCGTCCACTGTGATCTGCACCTCCTTTGGGAATCCCGAGAGGTGGAGCCATGGGGCCCATCTCATCATCGTATCTGTGGAGATGATCTTGGCAGCCAGGTGGGCGGGGTCAAGGGACGATTACAAAGTTGTTCTTCTTGGATGATGGCACTGAAGGAATCCTGGAAGCTCTCCGACAGCTTATCAATAAAGTCATGTAATTTATGTACTCATACTTTACTAAGAGAGTCTGGTAGTTGGCAATTCGAAACTGTAAGGTAGCTGAGAAATACACCTTCCTACCAAAGAGATCAAGGTGTTTCCTGTCTTTGTCATAGGGTGTTGTCCTGGAGTCGTGCTGTCGGCCACGAGATTTCAGAGTCCACCACAATGGAATTGGGTGGTGGGTGAGTGAACAGGAACTCTGATTCCTTTGTGGGGACATAATATTTTTGTCTGCCCGCTTGCATGTTGGGGTCACCAAGGCTGGGGTTTGCCACACCATCTTAGCTCAGTCTAGGATGGCCTCATTGATTGGGAGGGCAATTTTGGAGGTAGATGAGGACTAGAGGATGTCAATAAGCTGGTGGTGTGTATCTTTAACTTCCTCCAATAGTATGCAGAGGACGTCCGCCACTCTCTTCGCCAGATCTAGGAACAAGCAGAAGTCATCTGCCATGGAAGGTGGCAATGGCATGACTGCTTTGTCCGGCGAAGAAGAGGATATGGCCTTGGTTGTGACCTCCTCCTCTGTCCACCTCTTGATCCTCCACTTCTTGGGGTTCCCAGGCCTGTGATGCTGTAACTAAGGGGCATGCCTCAGAAGCTCTCAGGTGATACTCAGTGCCCATGAGGCAGGCTGTTGGTGCGCTGCCCAAGGGTCCCAGTATGGCCACTAGGGTGGCATAGGGCCTGGTGGATGTGCCCATGGGTGACCATACCAAGATGGTGATGGTGCTGTCTGGTGATACAATCTCAGACCCTGTTAATATTGGGCCCTATATGGAGCTTGGGAGGAGTACAGAGAAACCCTGTCCGACTTACTGACCAATCCCTAACTCAATATCGGAGGGGCATGACATGACTGTGGGAGAATACTCCTTGGTCGGCCATGGCTTGGTGCCATGAGCTCGGTACCAAGGGGCGAAGAGCCAGGAGCTTCCAACATAGCCAGGTCACCGGCCTGATGGAATTCTGCCTTTACCGAGCATCCGGGTGTTGGTGGTGGTGCCTGGGGAGATGGAGACCTCACCCATACTGATCTCTCTGGTGCTGGATGGGCCGATGCCACCACTGGTGCAGATGACAGCTCATGTACCAGGAGCGTCTTAGGGGTTTGCCATTGTCTCTCGGTACCAAAGATTCGGTACCCACGTCCAAAGGGTCTGTGGGCCTATCAGCGGCACCAGACACTGACGGTTGCCGTGAGGCATGGGTGCCGGATGATCCTTGTGCCGGCAGTGCCGAGGATACCGAGTGAGAGGGTGATCACTTTTGGCTATCCTGGAGCTTGCTGAGGGGATTTCCTGCTTTCTTTTTTGACTTGGGAGAGGCGTCCCCGAACTGTTTATTTGACCCACTATCCTTTGAAGTTGAAGGTTGAGGGGACGACTCATGCCTTCTGGAGGGCTGGGGTCAGAGAGCCGTCTCCATAAGGATGATTTTCTGGTGGAGCTCTCTGTCCTTGCAAAATCTCAGTCAGAACTGCTGGCAGAGGGAACTCTTTTGTTGGATGTGGCCCTTGCTGAGGCAGTGAATGCACTGAGAGTGCTTGCCCGTGACTGGGATTGCCTCACTGCAAGTGCGACACTTCCTGAAGCCTGAAGAGCCGGGCATACCCTTGTCCAGGAGTGCCCCCGACACCGGGGGGTCGACACAAGAACCAAGTCTTTTCTTCTTGATGTTGGGTTGTTTTTTTCTTTTGGGCATGGACAAATAAAAGTCAAAGGCTAAAGGGTATCTAAAAGCTAAAGATTAACAACTGAAAAGGAGAGTTAACGATCCGCTAAGGGACAGCTAAAGACTCTGTCTCTAGCCAGGGGCAGGTGAGAAGGAACCGAGGATGGTTAGCCCGTGCGCGCTGCCTAGCCTCATGGTGCAGCCCGAGGAGAGACAGCGCATGTGTGGGCCCAACAGATACTGCTGCTGAAGTTCTCCAATCAGCAGTGCAGGGATGCAGACACACCTACAGTGGAGCCTCATAGGGACACTACTCGAAGAAGAAGCAACAGGCACAACAACACTTTTGTAGCTGCTGCCACAGCTAGTTGGTGACTGTTCAAGCAGGGCGTGCTAATCTAGAAGAGCTATGCCATCCAGGACTGACGTTGGCTTTATTTTGTCAGGTATGCAATACATTTGCAACCGACCACTCCCTCACCCTTGGCCCAAGAAAACAGTAAGCAATCTGTCTTGTCCACCATGGTTACAACCCGCTATACATTAATGTAAATGAACAACATAACTTCAGCTTTTCAAAACAACTAGGATAATCATGATCTCTGAAAACCAGGAATGCCTCTTTTACAGGGTCTGCACTGATCAGATTTACAGAATACAGTGCTTTGTTTTTGTAAAGAACAGAATACTGTCACCTCAAGGAGCTGTCAGCCAGCTGAGCTGGTGAAACTACCAGCAGAATAGGTGAGCACATATGTACCTGAGGGACCACTCCTGGATCTGTTTTTATGGTCTATCTAAAGCCTCCCCCTTAGCAGCCATCTATAGTCAGTTCTCCCCACATGTCAGAACCACGTACAGCATGAGACTGTAGGCACTACTTGAAGTGCTGGTGTCTGTTGGACTTTGGGCTGGTATCCATGTTTCTAGTCATCTCAATTGGATCATGAGAGAGCACCAGATAGTGGAAGTTTATTGAGAGCATTAGGGAATAAAAGGAAGAAAGTTGTGGGTGGGCGAGGGTGAAAACAAAGACAACCTCCAATCCTGCAAATGCTTATACATGGCTTAACTTTATGCACTTGAATAGTCCCCCTGACTTCAAGGGGCCCATTCATGTACTTAAACATGTGCACAAGTTTTTGTTGAATGAGAGCCTAAGAGCAAATGCGACAGAGAGAAAGAATGTGTGTGGCAGAAGGAAACTGAGGAGAGATACAGTGGTAAGAACTGAGGAGGAAAAAGGCAGATGGTTGAAGCAAGGGGAAGAAGGCACATCCACACCTTAGTTACCAGACCCATTTATGCACACCTCCCCGATCTCCAGTAATCCCCTATAAAATTCCCAGGGTATCCTGAGTTTATACCACAATAAACTGTAAGTAAGCTATTTTTATTTTTTAAAAATAAGTATGGTCTCAAACTATTACGTTTTTTAAATATTAGCAACATCTCAAAGTCTTTGCTTTGTTTACATGAGTGGAGAAAGATCTAAGGTGAAAAGGTGGAAGGTACCCAAGGCAAACCTTCCCATCACCCCTTTCTTTCACAATGCTAATATCTGCAAAATGATCATTACAAAAAGACAGTGATGTGTCTGCGTACAGCAATGTCTCTAGGCAGATAAGGAATCTGCATTCATCAGCTGCTCCATATATATGAATTTACTTTCTCTTTGACCATGGCAGTAACATTTGACACTCCTTTAGAGACATGACTTAACATTTCTATAGCCATTTGGGCTTGGTTTCTTAAAAAACTAAATCACAGCACTTTCAGACTCATTTGTTTGCCATAATTTAGAATTACCAATCAACTGTAGCTTATCAAAGGAAAATTGAAATAATATCTATTTAGAAAAAACAAACAGTACAGTCAACTAATATAGAAAACAACAATCGTTACCATTCTTACTACATGTACAAAAAATTTAGACCTAGTTAATGATTTCAAGTCTTTTTGGTCTTTAAATCACATCTATTGGTGCTATATTAAACAATAATGAGAAATCTCAAATCAGTGTAAACCAGTGACAGACTACTGGACTAAAGAAAAATACCAAAATACCAATTACAGATACACAAAGATGCTTATTACCCTTCATTATACTGAAATGGAATAGTCTTTAACATAATGCATGGATGCTGTACATTACTGAAGCCTAACTGTAGGATTTTTCCAACTATGAAGTTCCCTGTGCCCAGACTGGTTCTGGATCTCTAACTTGCATCACTACTATTATTTGTCAATAATGGTACAGCATGTAAATCCCTGTACTGCTACTTGTGCAGGAAGTTGTAAATAATCATTATATGGTAACTTTTGTAATAACTGTAGCATGATTACAAATCTCTCTGCTCTGACTGACCCCTATAAATCTCTGTTCTGACTGCTTACTGTATTTAGAGGGTGTTTTTACAACATGATGGCTAACATGTGACAGGTAGCATGTTGTAAAATCCTAGTGTAGACAGGGCAACCCTTGGGTTCACCTAAATCTAGATAGAACTACAACTTGCTCTGTCTAGGCTAGGATTTCACAATGTGTCAGCTGTCATGATGTAGAAACTCACCTTTTTCCTAGTGTAGACATACCCAGTGTTCTCAGCTCGTTCACTCCTTTTATCTGAAGCAGACGACCTCCAAAATTTACAAGGACCTCACTTTATTACCACCCTGCCCCACAAAAAATGGGGACAAAGAAAATGGGGCTGTGAAATTGCTGAAAGGGGAACATTATTTTTTAAAAGATCAAAAATCATTGGAATTGTTTCTCTTCAGGTCCCAATCTGCTTCCACTGAAGTGACTAGGAGTTTTATCAATGATTCAATAGGTGCACGATTGTGACATCTGACATTTCTACTGTGAGTCAGGTGGGGCCCTGCTTCAACTGAGAGCCATTAAGGAATTAATTGGTTTCCAGTTTCTCCTTCAGCCCACGTACAACTACCACTATGCAAGGAACTTCACTTTTACAGATTGTAGAGCCCTGCTGGGGCAGTTTCTGCAGTGCCCCAAGTCTGAGTTGGGGTTGCTAAGGAACTACTTAGCTGAACTTCAACCAGGCCCCTAGAAACATGCTTCAAATTACTCTATACTTGTGTAGGAAAAGAAGGGCTACTGTGACTGTCCTTTTGGGTTCTGCTCAACCAATAGCCACTGGCCACATGATGCCTGATAAGAAGCTACAGTTGGTCCACTAGGACCCTTGATATGGCAGGTAAGGAGAAGGAGGAAATTTGGGTCATAGATGTGCAAAGTATTATTTTTGTATTATTATTTTCCTCCCCATATATTTTCAGCTCTGACCAAAAAGCAACTTCCTACTGTGTGCTTACTGTGGGGCTCAGGAGAACCAACGTCAGCCTTCAAGCTCATAATCCACTAGAAGATGCTTGGAGGTAGACAGAAATGAATACACAGAGTCTACATACTCCCCCCTTATAAAGAGCAACGTTATCTCCTTGGCGGTCATTAGCCCAAGAAGCAGAAGTCTGTCTCCTGTACAGTGCACTGTACTGTGGTTGAGGTTTAGATCACCCACTATTTATTTTGTTGACTGTAAAAAAAAAAAATTGAATTGAGAAATGTAAGGAAATAAAATTATTTTAAGCCTCAAGAAAAAAAGTCAGTATTTCTGAAAAGGAGTAGGGGCTCCCTCCAGGTGTAATGCCAATAGTCAAAAGCAAATATGTTTTATGCTATTAACTGTAATCAAAATCAGACACCAGCATTCTGAAAGGAATGAGATATGGATCAATCACAGAACATTTTACAGTAACATTATGTTCCTTCATTAGTACTCAGCTAGTACTGTTACACAAGAGCTTTATGTCTGATAGCCAGTCAACGATGAGGAAAGCTATACAGCCCAAAATGTAATATTAGCCATTGAAGAGAGAAGAAAATAACATCTAGAGGGACAGATAAGATTTAGTGTTAGGTTGTTTTGTCCACTATTTCCTCCATAAACATTTTTTGTTCATTTTAAAAGATGGAAAAATCCTATTTGTATGTTCTCTACAGCCACAATTTCTAAACTGAATCTCATTAAGGTGCAAACATACCACAGTACATAGAAAATATGTCTAAGTTTATCAGCAAGTTGACTATTTCAGTTACAGCAATGTTAATCTATAGAAATACTAGATAAAAATCAATATAAAAAATTTCTCCCTCTTGGGCTAATTTTTGACTGCAAGATTCCTGTTGAGATTTGTGGAATTCCACGCCACACCTGGAGTCTTTTCTTATGTCTCATTTTTACCTTTGCTCAGCTGAACTGGCATGCTTTCCGATTTCATCATTCTCTGCTGTTGCTGCTGCGCCTGCAGGTGTTGGTGCTGGAGGGGCTCCACAGTGCTCCTGATGGGCATTACAGCAGAAGGAAAGCTGCTGCTGCTCGCACTAATAGCTGGGCCTGTAGGACTACCTGAAGCCATAGCTGGGGCAATCAGCTTTCGACCAAAATTAAGCAAGCTATTGGAGACTTTATTAATGTTCAGTGGAGCAACCTTTGCACTGGCACTGAAAAATAAAATGGAAATGAAAATATCACGATCATTAGTAATTTATAGAGCATTACAAATATATGCAGCGGTTTACGAAGAGTGGAAAAAATCTTCTAAGGCACAAGGACATTACACATATACAATTTTACATGCACACATGAATTTGTGCATAAATCCAAATACAGTGTCAACAGGGGGAAAATGCTGAGAATGTTGCAAAGCGGGTGATCATGATGGAGTTTAATATAATTGAAAGCTTTTTACTGAAAAGAGTATTTATACTTTGTTGTATTCCCACCCATACTGAATGCTGTAATATGTTGACAAAAGCACTACTGCTACATTATGGAGCGAGGATAGTTTGCGCATTTTTATGGCATCCACTGACTCTTAGTAAAACCAGGCCACATATAAACTGTGGTACAAACCATGTTTTTTTCGGAATGGCACTTCGAAAAAGTTAGACTACTGTATGGCATGTGTATTACTATTCTGATTATTCTGTGTTAGTCTTTTGCTCCTCAATTTGTGTTATGCACTGTGCTCTCATTCTGGCTAATCCAGCTAAGCATTACTTCAGTTAAAGAATATGGCATCAACGGCTTTGGGCTTGATCATTCCACCTCATGAGCTGCCCAGAAAAGAATACTGTAATAATGAAGTGGCGAGCTCTGGATCCCCTCTTTCTGTGAGTGAAGGAATGTTATCCCACAGTTTGAGAATTGCTGTTTTACCTATTGGAGGAAAACTTCACCCCAAGTATGAATGGGAAATTAAAATGCTCCATTCAATGGAAACATTAGATTTTGGCAAATGCTGTGCAATTTGAACTTATTCTAAGAAGCTACAATTCATGGAAATTAAGGTTTAGTCCTTCAGAACATACTGACAATTGACATTTGTTTTCTTTTGCTCCCACCTCATATTAAACTCAACTTGGTTATTTGAGGTGTATACGAGGCTAAGTATTTGCCACAGAGGATCCGGTCTGAATAATGATTTTAGGATTGGATCTATATACCATAACGTAATCCTTATTATTGTTCTCTTTTGTTTTTAACTACAGTGGCTATTTTTAATGCACTTAAGTTATCTGCATCATTAAGAACAAGGAAATTTGTTCAGGGCACACACTGGTGGCTGAGAGCATTAAGGCTCGGTGCATGAGTCTTGACTCTGATATATTTGGTACACTTTCTGACTTCAGTGCTCTGAGTGCATTTAGTACTGAGACCAGGCGTTAGACTAGACATCCTCATCAACCTGAAACAATTATTTGTATTCTCATCATACCTAGGAGCCCTAGTCATGAACCAGGATCCCACAGTTCCACCGGCTATACAATATCTTGGAAGGAGAATGACAGGTTACAGGACGTCCTGGAATCATGGATACGACTTATCTGTGCTGACTACCAGGCCTGGAATTTCTGAAGATCTTGACTGATCACGTACAGTAATTGAATTGGCAGAGACCATAAGTGCTAGTAGGGAAGTGAAGCCTTGCTCTCTGGTGGGCTGTGAAAGCAACAAAGGCATTGATGCTTTGACATAGCCAGTTAACACCAGAACATGAAAATTAGATGGTGACGCAGGAGAAATATTTATTTAGAATTTTCGGGGAGGAGTAGGAGAGGGACAGGTTGAATGTGCCTTTAACTTACCAAAAAAAACCCCAAAAAACAAAAAAAACACCCAACTCAGACCCAAAGGTCTGCAATGTTGTTGGAGGACTTTTTGTTTTTTAATCATAACTGTAAAAGGCTGTTACATATCATCTGAGAATTAGATGAGAATTGGTTATTCAGCTTCAAACATTTGCCAGGATTCAGGTCTCTTATGAACTGACCTTGCATTGGCAATGATCACCTCAGGACACAAACACAAGAAGCCAAACAATGATTTTGGTACTTTAATGGCTTGCCACGAAAAGCTGATGCTATTTTTTTCCCTCAGATCCCTAAGTGGAGTTATGTGGTGTTTTCCTCATGTTGCAGTTTCAAGAAACGCAAGCAATGACAGGGCATT
>NW_027053005.1:0-75000 GCF_011386835.1 Chrysemys picta bellii
CCTACAGGAGACTAAGCCATGATGGAGCTGGTTTTCCTCAGGCAAAGGGGTGGAGCCTAGAACTGGCTCCACACAGACCCTGGGTTGGTTATGGCACAGTCACAGCCAGGGTTGCGCCTTTTCCCGTCAAGCCCCATTTTCACACCCTGCCATGCCCACTGGAGTTACCGTGCCATGGAGGTCTCCATCGAATCTAAATCTCCCTCGTGTCTTCCTTATTTCTCACCATCAGGAGGAAGCAGACGGGAGACGCACCATGGAGCTCCATGTGTGCCAGCTCTGCTCCAGCACCCTGCAGTCCCTGGCTGACTCTCCCAGAATGGCCAATGTAAGTGACCCTGCCCCTCTCCATTGGACGCAGGCCTCTCTGGGTCTGAGCTTTTCGATGAGACAGGCCCCAACCAGACTTATTTCTCTGAGCTTCCCCGCTCCAGAACATCCTGGGGTTGGGTAAAATGGATCCCGGATCCGAGCCAGACCTGGTTCTTTGGAACAGGGAACACTCCCCGGCTGAGTGCCCCTGTGTGCCAGGGCTTGGGGTCACAGGGGCTCTTCCGCTCTAGCATCCCCTGGGATCAGTCATACTGGTTCTGCAGCTTCCATAGCTCAGTCCCTCTTCTTTGGTCCCTCTGGTAACTTTTTCCTGGCTGTTCCAGGGTGGGGTCTGTCCAACCCATCACATTCTTGTTTTGCAAAAGCCAACCCTAGCCCAGGAGTTCCTGCCTCTCACCCACACTACCCTGGTGCCTAAGGGAGAGTCCCCTGAGCTGGGAGACACTACATCCAAATCTCATCTCTGCTGACTAGTGCTTATGTTTCCACACACTGCACAGACCTGATTACTGACCCAGGCCTCAGAACGCAGGACTGAGCAGTCGAGTATTAGCCAGCCCCCTCCCCACACTGAGCAAAGTAACAGCAACGTTGCGCAAGGTCACTTCAGGCAGAGCTGAGACTAGAAGCCACATTTCTAATAAGGCAGACAAAAGTACTGTGCTCTCAGCTACGCTGTCTTTCTGATTGAGCATGCCAAATCTACGTGCTTTAGTTACTACAGGTAGGGATAGAGTTGTGTAACCCTCTGGCATAGTGTGTGTTAAGTCCCCCTCTTGTCCACACAGCAGACAGCAATTGCGTCTGTGGTTCAAGTGGCGCAGGTCTGTGTGGGGATGTGAAGGTCAGAGCTCAAACCTCCCTGAGCGCCTGTTATGGTTTAACTCGATAGTATTGGTTTTCCTAGTCTCCTCTTTATTGATCAAGCTGGTGTATTGTGTTCACGCCGTGAAAACACAGCCTTTCCTAGCGGGACTGGAGTTAGAAAATACTGTGCTGTCAACGATGATGCTACACTCGACAACAGGCGGGGGGTCAGTCATATGTCACTTGATTTGTTGCTGGAGGCAGACACTGACATGTGTGAAAGGGGAGGGGGTGGGGATTGCCACATGGTTCAGGCTGGGTAGAGAGGTCTGGCTGGCGGTGGCGAGGCCAGGGGTCCTGTCTAGTGTAGGAAAGAGAGACCTGGTGCAGGAACAGGATATTTCGGTACTGAAATGGCTTTTCTCTGCTCTGCAGGTTTTCTGGCCTGGGCTGCTGCTTCAGCTGAGCCCAGCAGCCCATGGGCCAGCCCTGCCTCTCCTCCTGCAGACCTCGGTTAGGGTGGTAAAGAGGATGCAGGAGGAAGGCAGGCTGCCCTTGGCCAGGAGGTGCGGCAAGGAGAACAGAGGTGAGTCCCAGTATTTTATCCACCTGCTCTTTGTCCTTCTGTAGTGAGAGGCGTCTGTCCCCAGGTGGGGGTGGGGATCAGCTCTTGGCTCTGGTTCCGGCTCACTGCAAGGCCACAGCCAGCCGTCATGGGCACAGGTAGAGCTCAGAGACGAATGCAAAAGATCCCTCCAGAGCCTGATGAGATGTCCCCCCTTTCTGTTCACAGGGTGTCGGTCAAGCCACAGGGCCACTCTACCCCAGGAGCTGCTGGCTCAGCTGCTGGTGAGTAACGCGCAGCCAGGAAGTTTCCTTATGCTCAGTGGGAAGGGGCCGCTCCTGGAGCTGGCATGCAATGCGTGGTGGCTCTTCTCCCCGCAGCCCCCAGAGGAGCTGGCTCGTCACATTCCTCACGTTCATTGCAGATCGACCCAGCGCCTCTCGGCATTTAACAGAACCAGCAAGCTCTCTGAGCCAGCCCCTTCCTGGCTCCCCGATCCTGGGGCCGGACCAGGTCCCCCAGCACAAGTTAGTGCAGCCCTCGGACGGCTCCAATATAAGCCAGCTGGAATGAGCCCTTAGGGACTGTTGTGCAGGCCCCCTCCTGCCCCCTGGCCTCCAGCATCCTCCCTTACCAAGGGGCAGCTGGGGATTCCCTTTATGGCCCAGCTGCCTCTTTCGGGCTGCTTCAAGCTCCCCTTGTGCTGCTCTGACCTAGGCCAAGGATCTGACCCAGCAGCTGCCTGACGGCCTCTGGATAATCCTGTCTCCTTTCATCCGAGCTAGAGCCAGCCCAGGAGTGAGAGGATGGAAGGAGCCAATAGCTGGTCCATGGAGTGTCCCTGATCAACTGAAATATCCATCTCGATCCTGTCCTGGTTGTCAGCTCCACCTCCCTGCTGTCTCCTGCCCTCCATCACTGAGCTCTCCCCCTGCACCTGTAGGGAGCTCCCTTCTCACACTGCCTTGCAAGGGAGGGATCCAGCCACCTCTGCCTCTTTGGCCGCCAGGTGCTCGGCGCATCTTCGTATATGACGGTGCAGGTCAGGAGGGCAGCCATGTTCCTCCTCTTCCAGCTGATGGGCATGTTCCAGGCCGGGTCGGGCTGATACTGAGATAACTACATGACGGACATGCTACTCTATGTGGAAGGTGAGGAGGGAGTGTCTCCCCTTGCAGGAGCGAAGGGAGGGGACACTGTGGTGCTGGGCTCAGAGAGGGAGAGGCCAGGGCCTCCCTCTCAATCCAGGATAATATGATGCTGTGACCTTGGAATCAGAGAGGATCACCTCAGGACCATATCCCTTGGTACATCTAGCCCAGCCCCCCGTGCCCAGGCAGGAAGAATCCTTTCCAGGACCGTATCTAACCTTCTTCTGACACCTCACACCCTGGGGAAGGATCTTGGCAAGCAGAACTCCTGGGTATTTCACATCAAGGGGTCTGGGTCTGAGGAGCATTGTTGTCCATCAGCGATTTGCAAAGAGCCATGGGTCCCCTCAGGGCCCGTGAGTCGGCAGTTCCTCCCCACCCCCCGCCAAACAAGAGCCATGTTGTAGGCTGCTCCCCAGTAGAAGGGTCTAAACACAAAGGAAACTGACCTGCCCATCTCTTCCAGATCCCAAGACCTGTTTCTGCCAGAGGGAGTGGGAGCAGCAGCTGCTGCAGGTAAGGGTCAGAGAAATGGAGGGCTGGAAAGGAACTCAAGAGGTCATCTAGTCCAGCCCCCCGACCCCACACTGAGGCAGGATTAAGAGGCCTCTCAGCAGCACTGCATTGTGGGACAGAGGAAGCAGCTGAGCCCAGGAGATCCAATTGGAGAAGCACCAGGGGCAGCTCATAAGGATTCACAAGCATTAGGAGAGACGTGGGGGGTGACAGTGCACGCTCCCTCTTCCCCTCCCCTCCCAGCCATGGTGGATTCCTGGCTGGAGCTATTTAGAGGACCAGTTTCTTGGCCCCTCTCGATTCTAACTGGCTCTTCTTTCCCTGGCAGTTCCTGGAAGACCTTCTCTTTTTCATCTCGGACCATACCTGGCTGGTCTGCTACATCGCTAGTATCAGGTGCCAGCAGGCCCACAGTGATAAGGGGCCCGATGACAAGGTCAGTGTCCTGGAAGGAATTGGGGGTCAGTGCCTAGTTCAGAACCGCAGTCGCTACCCAGGGGCAGCTTGGGGCCAGTGAAGCAGACAACTCTACCCAGTGGGCTCTGTGCATGCCAGGCCGTACCCAATGCATCCAGTATGATGGTGTCTCTTTCGCAGAGCTTTCTCTACAAGCGCTGGGGCACTGTGCTGATGTTTTTTCCAGCAGAGAGTATCAAGCCCCAGCTATGGCTTCTGGTGGAGATGGTCGATTAGCGAGAAGAAGAGGAAAGAGAGGTGAGGTCTTTGCTCCTCCACTGTCAAGAAATCCCTCATTCCTTGTCAATCCCCTGATGCCATATGTTCTACCTTGGACAAGGTCCAGTGGAATGAAAGATCTTCCTTATACCCATGCCCATGGCGATGACTTTGAGATCCCATCCTGGCCCCTTGGCTTGTTGCTCAGCATTCCCAACCTCCATCTTTCTGTCTCTCAGAGATTCGCCCGAGCGCTTGGGCTGTGTGCCAGGCAACACCTAGGCGAGATTTTCGCCATCCTGGAGCACTGGGAGCAGTTCGTCAGCAGGGTGCAGCTCCAGCCTTCTGCCGGTGGCTCTCTGGAGGTACGGTCCCACCTAGCATCTCTGCTCTTTCATCCATCCCTTCACCAGCCTTTGCAGGTAAAGGGACCTGCCAGGGAGGACCCTGCTTCCCAGAAGTCTGTTCAGCGAAGAGCTGAATTGCCAAGCAGTGGCTCAGCCTCCGTGGAGGGAGCCCTTTCCTTACTCCTCCATGGAACTGCAATCACAGCACAATGGGGTGGATCCAGGGGGAAGGTGGGTCCTGTTGTATAGGCTCTCCAGGGTATCTCCTGGGGAGCTCAGACATGCTCCACGCAGCCCCATAAACAAGGCTCAGAGAGGGCCCAAAAGACACTGCCATGCCCTCAGCTCCAGCTGACACATTTCTCAGCAGAACAGACCCTTGGTCTTCCCCTGAACTGGGCTGTTTGACAGACCTTCCTGGCAGACTCACCAGGGCTGGCATGTCTGACATTCCCCCCGCACCACCACCACCACCACCACCTTCCCAATAACTCTCTGGGCCAGTGCAATCCACTGTAGTCCCAGTGACATCTCTGGAGCTAGGCTGAATTAAAGCAGCTGCTAGTGCGTCCCCTTCGGCTGGCGCGTCACCTCAACCACCCAATCCTGGAGAGCTGGGAAGGGCCTCGGAGTCCAGGCAATTCAGCTCAGCAGAGTAGCCTTTGGTTACTAAGCCGCCTGGGTGAAAAATCCTCCCCTGGCCCCATTTGTGAGTTAGGAGCAGCTGGAGGCCATCCCTTCTCCTCACTCTTTCCTTTGCAATTCTCAGGAGCCAGCTTCCATCGAACAGCCGAGAAGCCTCCTGCTCCTCACCTATGGGCACGTAGTCCACTTAGGCCCCACGGATCTCGTCCTAGACAGCATAGACTGCAAGATCCTATCTCCCATGTGGCAACACTATTTTCTGAGCCCACACGTAAGTCAGAGCCGTCCCCTGACCGCCCAATCAGCACCTACCCAGGCTGTGCACAGCAGCACAGAGCTATGTCTTTGCATAAACTCAGCTCAGAGGACTGGCCCTTTGCCCCCTGAGGAACAGAAGATATGGGAACAGCGCCATTCTCTGTGACTCCCCATCTCGATTAGCTTCTTCTCTGCTTCACGGCCCATGGAAGCTAATGGAAGGACTCCCATCTGGGCCTTGTTAGAGTGTAACTGAGCATCACTTGGTGCTATTGTCCCAGAGACGATTGTACCCTGTTTGGTACCTCTAGGCTTGTGCTGCACTCAGGGATCAGAAGATAAAGATTTAGGACCTGTTTTCCCACACACTGCAGTCGATGGTGTAGCTGGGCACAAAAGGTTCATGGAGGGATTCAGGCCCCTAGCCCGGTTGACAGGCTCTGGTGCTGATGGGCAATTTTTGAGATAACTCTAGGTTGTTTTATTGCCATCTGTGGTTTGAGGCCGACATTCAGTCCTATGCTGGTTACAATGACCATGTGCGCGTCCCAGCGAAAAGGAGAGGGGATGCTACTTTGGTTTAACTGAATGTTCTCCTTTGAGAACGGACGCCTTGGTAGGGAGAAGCCAGCCAGCTCCAGAAAGCAGCAGATTGCTGTCCCAGATCAGACAATTACGACCTGATTGTCAGGGGAGCTGAGCAGCCCCAGGGCCCATTGACAGCTCTGGGAACTGCAAGTGCTCAGCACCTCTGGAAATCAGCCCATTCCTTGCACCCATCTCCAGAGATGGTCCCCTAGGGAATGCAAAGATGTTCCACTCGGCAAGCCAGGTCCTTTCCCTTAGGGCGTGAGGGCAATCCAGCCTAGGACAGCAGCTCCCTTGTAGAGACTCCCCCTGTAGCCTTGTGTCTCAGCTCTCTATTGCCTGTGGCTGTTTCCTCATTGTTCTCTCCCCGTCCTGCCTGTGAGCCCAAATGGTTATGAAAACCAATACCCCAGTAAAAAAAAAGGGTTCTCCCGATCCCAAAGGACCAAGCCCCAGACCCAGGTCAATATACAAATCAGATTTGTAGCAAAATCCCTCCAGAGGTGAGAAGCAGGATTGAAGACAAGATGGAGGAGACGCATCAGCCTTTTATAGTCTTTTCCAGGTGTAAGAACACCTCTTTGTTCTTACTGTGGAAAATTACAGCAAAATGGAGTTTGGAGTCACGTGGGCAAGTCCCTGCATATTTTGCTGAGTCACAAGGCGTATCTGCCTTCTCTCAATGGGTCAGTTGTATAGCTGATGGTCCTTAATGGGCCATCAAGCAGGCTAGGCAGAGCTGACACCAATTTGTCTATGGTGTCACCCAGAAGCATAGCAGAAGTTTGAAATACAGACAGTACAGAGCCAATATTCATAACTTCAACTACAAAAATATACACATATACAGATAGCATAACCATAACCAGCAAACCATAACCGTGTCTTAGACACCCTATTTGACCCCCTTTATACAAGATTTGGTGCCACTACAGGACTTTGGTTGCAACAATGATCTGTACGGTCCCAGTTCATGTCAATAACGTCACACTTCAGCTGTTCAGGACTCTAATGCTCCCTGTCACAAAATTGCCTCTGCCCAGATCCCCTTTCCCTGCTCCGTGGCAGATGCTGAAGTTTCCAGATGTGCCATCAGGATTGGTGTAATAGGGGCTCTTGTGAATGTCCCCTGCATTCTGGCCACGTAGCTGCTCCCAGGCCATCTTCCCAGCTCCGTGCCCCAGTGCACTGCACGCTGGGGCTGTGGGTCGGTGGGGTCATCAAACAGCGTTTGGAGATTCCACGTCTTGCTGAGCAACCAGGCTCCCCCAAATTCTTTTGCCTTTGACTCTCTACTTTGTGTTGCAGGAGGTGCTCAGAGGCGAGAACCGGGACCGGCTGCAGAGCCCCGATCACCAGCATGCCCTGCTGGCCATCTCATACTTAGGGTATGTCCATGGGGCCTGACTCACCTGCAGAGCCCAGCAGCCAGGGAGGGGCAGATGGAGGGAGAGGAAGTGGGGGAGGGATGAGCTGCAAGAAGAACTGAAGAATGCTCCTCCCTGGTGGCTCACTAACGGGCCATATCCTCCTCGGCCTCTGGGTCACTTTATCCAGCCCCCATCTCTGCATATTGCCTGGTAAGAGGGAGCCCCTCCCGTCAGCATGAAGTGCTGTGAATGGGTGGAGCCACAGAGCAGGGCCCAGGATCATCCCCAGAGAGCAGCTTCCCCAGCAGAGCCCTTGCCGGGCCCAAGGGGCTTAGGCATCTGCAGACAGGACCATTCCCTAGGCGGTGGCTCTGCTGGAGATGCCCCTTAGGGAGGGAGCTGTCCCTCGTGCCATCAAACCCAACCTGACTCATGCCTGTCTCCATTCTAATGGCCCCGTCTGGTCCTTTCCTTCCAATCAGGAAATTGGAGCCTCGCCTCTCTAAGGAACAGGAGGCGGAGACCATCAGCACGTGTATCGCCAGCACCATGATTCAGTGCCCAGCCCTGGCGAAGCTGAGAGGGACTGAGGTGGCAGAAAGCTCCGCTATCCGGGCAGAGGTTAGTAAGGCATGGACAAAGCTGCAGCTGCCACCTGCCTCCTTGGCTGGGAAACTCAGCCACCCCCCTGCTGAATAGCTGGACCCTGGCCCGATGCAGAGAGCTGCGTGTCCAGCCGAATCCAGCCCCTCGGTTTATTTTCCAAAGGGCTGGTGACAATTGGCTACACCGTTAACTCTGCAGTGGGGTTGGCAGGGAGGACAGCTGTAGAGGTGAGTGTCTGTGACACTGTACAGAATTACCCTGGCTTCTTGGCACAGGGAGCTAGAACCTACCCCCAGTTTACACCAGCTGAGGATTTGGCCCAGAGCGTTAAATAGCATTTGGTGCAGAGGGAGCAAAGCATGGATTCAGGACAGCCACACGGCCAGGCCACGACTCACCCTGCCACAGAAACAGAGATTGGGTGGAGCGGGGATGAACAGCTCAGGCCTTGGTGAGCCAGCGCGGTGTTGGGGGGCAGCTGGGGCCCCTCCAGAGGGGGAGGGAGGAGGCCTTCCCTCCAGAGCCTCGCTCAGTACATGTGTTGGGGAGCCCAGGTGGGAGGAAGAATTCTTTGGGGAAGGGCAGCCCGGGGTCCAGGTGAGACCCATGTCTATGTGCAGGGGGATCAGTATCACCGGAGTAAAGGGACCCCGAATACCAACAGCACCTGTCTCGTGCACCCCACCTCCCTTGCTATTTACTTCCCTGCTTCTCTCTGCTCCAGTCTCTCCAACAACTGCCCTGGGCTCACTGCTCACACTCGGCCTGTGCCTTTTCCTGCAGCTCATCGCAAAGCACCTGCCGTCACATGCCCTTCAGCTTCACCCTGCTGGTGGGTCTTCTGGAGAAGGCGGAATTTGCAGACCAGCTGGTGGGCGTCATGGAGGCGGTCCTGAGAGAGAAACAATCAGAGCTACAGGGCCAAGTAATGGCTGGGCATTGGACATCTTGGGCAGCTCCATCTTGCCCCGTGCCTAGAATTCCTGGGGAACGAGGGAGGATGTGGAGGGGAGACGGCTTTCTCCCTGCTCCCCAGCACTTGCAGCCGTGGATCTGCTCTCCCCGAGCCCAGGAGAGGAGCCGAGCTGTGAGAGCCAGCGCTCGGCTCTTCATGTTCTATCTTTTCAAAGCCATCACCGAGGTGAGCAGCACAGACCCTGCTGCCCCCCACAGCACTCACAGGGGGTGGGGGATGATACAGACAGAGCTGGGTTCGCCCCAACCCGTGCCCTCATTTTCTGTTCGGTGGCCCGTTAGGACCTGAAACCCATGGCAGAGCAGGGCTACGTGACTGGGCTGCTGACAAGCCAGGCCTTCGATGTTGAGGAGGCCACCAGATACTGGGCATCTCAGGCTCTCTACTGGCTCTTCACACCTTGCAAAGGTAAGATGGAGCGGAAGCAGTCGCCACTTCTCAGCCCTCACAGCCCCGGCCGTTACCTAGTGAGCAAGGCTGCAGAGAGAACATGGCGCCTTCATCCCATCCCTGCCCAGAGGGACACAGAGTAGAAGTGAGTTGGTACCTACTGGGCTCACCTGGCATCTGCCCTTCATTAGGTGCCTGGGACCATCTGGGACCTCCCCTGATCCCACCCCAGGCCCAACACACCTTCTACAGCAGGGTGATAGGTGGGAAGTTGGCCCATGAGTCAGCTGAGAGCTCACCCTAACCGGGCGTTCCCAGCTGTGGCTGGAATCTGGTTCTTTGGCACCTCTGACCTGGCTGGACGGGGAGGGGGAAGAATCTGGCCCCGAGAGCTCTGCCTGAGCGCTGCTGGTTTCTTGTGCAGCCGTCGTGCACACCAAGACGGGGCGGTGGCGACCGTGCTGAGCAAGACGCAGAAGGATGCCAGCTGCAGAGAGAGTCCTGCCCATATTGCTATGGTGAGTAAAAGAGACTGTGGCTGGAGAGACAGACACACCCATGGGAAAGGGGGTTATTGTCTCCTTCCCTCGATGAGGAGCCGGCAGATGGAAATTCCTGGGTATGGGCTCCAATGCCCACTCACATAGTCCTGGGCACCGGCTGCCAGTGCCTCTGTCCCCATTCCCCAAAGAGCAAACCCACCTCCTCGGGCTGGGGCTCACTGTTCACACTCGGCCTGTGCCTTTCCCTGCAGCTTCATCACGAAGCACCTGCCGTCGTGTGACCTCATGCCCTTCAGCTTCACCCTGCTGGTGGGTCTGCTGGAGAAGGGGGAGTGTGCTGACCGGCTGGCGGGCGTCATGGAGGCGGTGCTGAGAGAGAAAGAATCAGAGCTACAGGGCCAAGTAATGGCTGGGCATTGGACATCTCGGGCAGCTCCATCTTGCCCCGTGCCTAGAATTCCTGGGGCAGGAGGGAGGATGTGGAGGGGAGACGTCCCTTCTCACCATCATTGATCAATGGGAACCATCCATCCCCTGTCTGCAGGGCGGCCGCTGGGCATGGCCCTGTAATCATTTGCAGGCTTTGATCCCAGGAGTCTGGCTTCCCCGGCTCACTCCCTGGGAAATGTGCCCTGTCTCCAGACTCATCCCACAGTTGGGGGAACAGAGCCTGCAGTGGATCCCCCGTGTCCACTGACTCTTTGCCCAGTGGACACGGATTGACGTAGAGGATGGAAATGCATCCCGGATGCTTAGATCCCACTCTGGTGCTGAAGCAGCCCAGGCGTGCTGTCGCAAGGGGAGGTACAGCCAGGATATTCGGGTGGTGTCACTGCGCAGTGGGATTGGGACCCTTAGTGCTACGGAGCTGGATCAGGGGTGGGGGTTTCAAGCTACCAAACCCCCCCTCGGCTCAGTCACTCACTAGGAGAGTTTATCCATGGCCTCCGCCAGGCCATGTGACCACTGACAGGACAGGGCGGGAGCTGGGCAAGGCGGCTCTGGGGCTTCCTCTCCAGGAAGCAGAGGAGACAGTAGTCCAGTAGTCCATTGCCAGGGCCCAGAAGGAGCCATCCCCCTGCTTGGACCCCAGCCTGTCCAGGGCAGCAGATTCGCCACCTGTGCTCTGGCACCAGCAGCTCCACCTACTCCTGAGGGGTCAGCAGCACCTCAGAGGAGTGTGAGAGGCCTGAGACTGAAGACTCCCCCAGTGCAGGTGATGGGAGACCCAAGGGAAAGGGAGAAGGACTGGGGTGGGGAGGCTAGTAACACCCTGTGTCCATTGGTTTTCCAAGGTGTCTTGCCTCAGGCACATAATCCCCTCTGACACCAGTGGGAGTGGCACAGCCACACTCAGCGCAGGGTATTCTGGGCGGAGTCACGGGAGCTCCAGCCTCCCGGGCCCCTGATGATGTTGAGGGCTGGCCTGACTGCCATGGGGCCCTGAGGCTGATGGGGCTGAGGGCGTCTCTGGGAGAGGCAGGGTTGGGCCCTCTTTGCCATGGGGTTTCTTACAGAGGAGGGGGGCACATTAGCCCGTCTCTCTCCACCGCACCCCGTCCTTCCCCTCAGCAGCAGCAGGAGTCATCCTCTTTCCTTCTCTGCCTAGTGCAGGGACCCCCAGTTTCCAGCTGGAGGTCGAGGAGGAGGAGGACATGTCCCTGGAGGAAGCTGCCATCAGGGTCATCCAGCAGCATCTCCAGGGCAGAGATGAGGTACAAAAATCCCCCTGCTGAGCTGGCGCCGAGTCTGTCCTGTCCCTTGTTCCATCCCCACCCCTTGCAGCGGGGTCTTGTCCCAGAGAAGCCATAACTCCCTGTCATAATTATAAAGGGAAAAGTAACAGCCCTCCTGTGTACAATAATATAAAATCCCTCCTGGCCAGAGACTCCAAAATCCTTTTACCTGTAAAGGGTTAAGAAGCTCAGGTAACCTGGCTGACACCTGACCCAAAGGACCAATAAGGGGACAAGATACTTTCAAATCTTGGTGGGGGGAAGGCTTTTGTTTCAGCTCTTTGTTTTGGGGAGAGTTCGCTCTTGGGACTAAGAGGGACCAGACATCAATCCATGCTCACCAAATCTTTCTGAACAAGTCTCTCATATTTCAAACTTGTAAGTACAGCCAGGCAAGGCGTGTTAGTTTTATCTTTGTTTTCTCAACTTGTAAATGTACCTTTTACTAGCGTGTTTACCTCTGTTTGCTGTAACTTTGAACCTAAGGCTAGTGGGGGTTCCTCTGGGCTCTTCAAGTTTGATTACCCTGTAAAGTTATTTTCCATCCTGATTTTACAGAGATGATTTTTACCTTTTTCTTTAATTAAAAGCCTTCTTTTTAAGAACCTGATTGATTTTCCTTGTTTTTAGATCCAAGGGGGTTGGATCTTGATCCACCAGGAGTTGGTGGGAGAAAGGAGGGGGGATGGTTAATTTCTCCTTGTTTTAAGATCCAAGGGGTTTGGATCTGTATTCACCAGGGAATTGGTGAAGAGTCTCTCAAGACTACCCAGGGAAGGGAATTAGCACATTGGGAATGGTGGCAGCGGACCAGATCTAAGCTGGTAGTTAAGCCTAGAAGTTTTCATGCAGGCCCCCCATCTGTACCCTAAAGTTCAGAGTGGGGAAGGAGCCTTGATACCCCCTAAAGGGGGACACTTCTCCCATGTTATCTGGGACCCCCAATCACGTGAGCCTCACTAACACCAGTGGGAGTGGCACAGCCACGCCCTGCACAGGGCATTCTGGGCGGAGTCACGGGAGCTCCAGCCTCCCAGGCCCCAGATGATGTTGGGGGGTGGCCTGACTGCCATGGGGCCCTGAGGCTGATGGGACTGAGGGCGTCTCTGGGAGGGGCAGGATGGGGCCTTTCTGCCATGGGGTTCCTTACAGAGGACCCTTCTCTCTCCACTGCACCCCGTTCTTCCCCTCAGCAGCTGCAGAGTCATCCTGTCTCCTCTGCCTGGTGCAGGGATCCCCAGTGTCCAGCTGGAGGACGAGGAGGAGGAGGAGGACGTGTCCCCGGAGGAAACTGCCATCAGTGTCATCCAGCAGCACCTCCAAGGCAGAGATGAGGTACAAAAATTTCCAAGCTGAGCTGGCACTGAGTCTGTTCTGCCCCTTTTGCCCTCCCCTCCACTTGCAGGGGGGTCTTGTCCCAGAGAAGCCATAACACCTTAATGGTGGGTACTTCTCTCATGTGATCTGGGACTCCGAAGAGGGGGTGTTTGTCCCACACAGGCCAGGGTCTCCTCCCCCAACAGAGATTGTCCCAGTTACAAGCCCTGCCTTGCAGGAGGACACTGTGATTTTGGGCTTTTTCTGTCCAATCCCATGGAAGATCTGGGCCCTGGAGCCAGTTTGGGTGGGGTGGGGAGGTCAGGTCCTAGTGGGTGCAGGACAGGGCCAAGCAGTTTTGCTTCCTGTACGCTATCCCCACTCTGTGCTTCTCCACACAAAAGCAGGGGCAGGAAAAGCGGCCCTTGTGAAGAACATTGTGGTGAGTGAGACCCCGTGGGAGGAGAGAGCCAAACTTGGGATGAAGAGAAGCCTCCCCTCGGCCAGTGGGGGGAGATGGTGGGGCTGGAGGGGGCAGCAGAGGACAGGGATTCCTGGGGCTGAGGATTGGGGAGCAGAGAAGGGGGAAATTCTGACACTGATCTGGAGCTGGCAGTGGGGGAATTGTAGGGTTGGAGGGGCAGCTGAGGTTGAGGGGAGTGAGGAATTGGGTGGTCCCAGCTGGAGACATGGAGGGAGTAAGTTCGATGGGTGGGAGGAATCGGGTAGCGTTACCATATTTTAATACAACAAAAAGAGGACATTCCACGGGGCCCCTTCCCTGCCCCAACTCCGCCCCCTCCCCTGAATGCTCTGCCCTCTCCCCTGCTTCCCGTCAATCAAATGTTCGCGGGAAGCCTGAAACAGGCAGGCAGGTAGGCAGCAGGTAAACTGGGGCGGTGGCGGGCGGGGAGGGCACGAGGAGGCGCGGCCCAGTCCGGCCCCCCCGGCTGAGCGGCTCCCTCCGGCAGCTGGCCCCGGCCAAGTGGCTCTGGTCCCGACGTCTGCGGCCTGGCTCGGCTCGGGCCCTGGGGCGCCGGCCCTGGTTCCGACCAAGTGCACCGGCCCCGGCCCCGGCTGAGCGTCTCCGGCCTGCCCCGGCCCCGGCGGCTCCGGCCCCGGCCCTAGCAACTCCAGCTCAGTTCGGGCCCTGGGGCACCGGCCCCGGCCGAGAGGCTCCGGCCCCGGCCTTGGCCGAGTGGAGCCGGCTGGTGGCCGAGCACCCTCAGCCCTGGTCCCAGCGGCTCCAGCCCGGCTTGGGTCCTGGTTCCAGCTGAGTGGCTCCAGCCCGGCCACGGCCCTGGCCAAGTGGCGCCGGCTGGCGGCCAAGCACTACTGGCCCCAGCGGCTCCGGCTCCGGCCCCAGCAGCTCCAGCCTGGACCCAAGCCCCACGACCCCTCCCTATTTTCCCAGACATGTCCGGCTTTTTGGAATTTCCTCCCTAACGGGGATTTGAGGACCAAAAAGCCGGACAAGTCTGGGAAAATCCAGACATATGGTAACCCTAGAATAGGGGGGCCCAGCTGGATTGGGTGGGGGGGATTATGCTGGCTGTATCTGCAGTGAACTTTGGCCTCATCTCTGGGAAGTGAGATGCTCCCCCTCCTAGGTCACCCCAAATTGTGGCTGTTCGCATCCTCCGGCCGAGGAGGTAGGAACATTCACTCTTTCCTGGCTGGGTGGTTGATTTCACTTTGGTAATGTTACAGTGACCTTAGGAAAAGGATCACTGTGTGTGTGTGGGGGGGGGGGGGGGGAGGCGGGGTTGTATAATGGGCAACAGGGTCGGTCCAGTGGTGAGATCAGGGGAATGGGTCCTATTGCAGCCCTGCCACTGACTGGGTATGTGACTTCAGCCAGGTCACTGCGCTCCTTGGCACCTCCGTTTCTGTTTTTGCTGGGTGGTGCTGGCCCTGATGTTTCATGTCCAGAGGATGTTTCACGTCTAGAGGATTCAGTCAGCAAGGCTGCCCATGTGGCCCGTTCACCAGAGTTACCGTCCACTGATACCAGTCAGCTCTGTGTTCTTGGGGAACCAGGGTGCAATATCCAGTCTGACTCATGAAAGACCCTCCCCCCTCCACCAGCCTCTGCTTAAACCAAAACCCATCAGAAGAAAAAACTTGCAGAGAGCAGTGAAGGGCGTTGAAAGACACACCTAGACCCCTCCTGACAAGGGTGACAAGATTAAGACATCTCCATTAGCATACAGAATAACGAACAAAGACAACTCCCCTAGCCGCATCTGCATGAAAGATGGGACAGAGAGACATCTCAATTTGCATACAGAATGAAAAACAGAGTCCGCACTGAACTCTGGGACCAGAAAAAGCAGGGAAGCACTGCATCATGGGAATCTCTGCTCCAGATGCTAATGAACCTATGTCTGCCCACACCCAGCTCAGCAGTTATCAGACCAATTCTAGTAAGGAATCCTTAATTGATATCCAAAATACTGAAGCAGCCTAGTTGCATTGTGAGCTCCCTGGAAGAAAACACCACCCATAACTAAGAGTGATCAGCTCCTATTGTCTAGCCTAAAGAAAACCCTTGAGTCATCAGCTTACCTATAAACAAATCTAGCGTTCTCCCTTGAACCATTGTATTTTCTCTTCAAAAATCCCTACTCACCCTCCAGTCATGGCTCTGATGCTTAGATCCAAACCATGCATCAGTTTCACTGGAACTCCATCTTCTCCTGACTGATCGTGCTGGGGGCTCTTCCTGTCTCCAGCACTCAGGAGCCTGAGCTACCACCATCATCTGGGAACCCCGACCAGTTCAAGTCTCATGGTTTGGGTGAGAGATCCCCTTCTTTCTCTCTCTCTCTCTCTCTGTTTTCCTTTCTACCTTAGGTATTAACCTTTAATAATGTATGTTATGTTGGTTTAGCCCTCCTTGTGTAGTTATCACTAGTATTCAATACATAACTTTTATGGTTAACTTGGTTGCTTCTCTCTCTCTCTTGCTCAACTTTACTCTTCTGTGTTTTTAGCTTCCCGCATTCACTCTATAGCAACGCTTCTTTTACCTAAGCTAAAGATCCCTGCAGCGCCCAAAATACTGTGGGATTTGCTCATCAAGTAGGTTACTGCCAGTACAACTGTGATGTGAGAGTGGGGATAGGGATGTGCTGAATCTAGGACGCATAAGGGTAACGGCTTGAAAGTGCTACTTGACCCAGGCATGGAGCCCAGAGGCATATAAGGAGAGGCAGCTTAAAAGTGCTGCTTCATCCAGCCCAGTGAGTCCAGAGACATATAAGGGGTCAGATTGACAATGCTGATTGACCCGGTCTGCTCAGACTTGCTCTGTTAATGTATGTGTGGGTGTGGGTGTGTTCATCCGGTTCTGGGGCTGGAGAAATCCAGCCCTAGGGAACCTAGGTCCTGCAGGATACTTCCATTGGGAGGGGACTTACAGAAGGGAGAAGTAGAGCTCCATATGAAAACACAAGTGACACAAGCAGTACATTAATAGAATTACAGAATTCCCTCCCCCAGAAGAGTAACCCAAATAAATGAGCATACCCCAAAGCAAATCTGGTAACAGCACGGCTTCACCATAAGGACCAGATTGTGGGGAACTGAGCTGCTTCCTTGGATGGGTTTGGAAGTAGAACAGCTCTCACAGGACTGAGAGGAATGTAGGAGGAGGTCACTCTGCAATGGTGGGAGTGGGGTGGGAGGTCATTAGAGAGGAGACAAGACTTCATCTTGGATGTTGGATGGGGGAAGCCATCCCTCAGACGTGGGGAGGGCTGGGTGGAAATTTTGCAGGTTCCAGGTGCTGTTAATATCCCTTGTTCCTGGGGGTGCCCGAGTTTCTGACTAATCCTTTTTCCCTTGCAGGAGGAGGAGATTACAAATAAAGCGATGGCCCACCTATTTCACATCCGGTGCTTGCACCCGGTGCCCATGGCACTGTAAGGGCTTTGCCCCATGGGACACCTTTAAGAGCCCCACCTCAAACGTCCAGCAGCTCACACTCCCTGATGCAGGTACTTCTCTGTCTCATAGGGAAGAGGGGCTAGTGGGTGTGGAGATAGAGCTGAGAGAAACCCTCTCCCTTCTGTGTGGGGTGGGGCCTTCCTGAATCCCCTTTGTCTGGGGCATTAAGTTCTTCCCACCCTCCTTTTTCTTGACCTTGGCCTCTGTGCCATCACCCCTGCTCCCAGGCCAAGCTCTCCATGCCCAGCCTGATGCAGAAGAGCCTTCATGTTAGGGCCAGGGCCCATGTCCCCCAGTGGAGCTCTGAGAACTCCGCATTAGAGCAGAGGGAATTGCTGAGTGCCACATCTGCAGCACTCACTGACCCAGGGCTGCTGTGGCAGGGCCCCTCAGTCCCTCCCCCATGCCAAGGGGGTACAGAAAGAATCTGCCCTCAGGGACCCAGATCTAGAATGCCACCTCCCTCTCACCCCACGCCCACCCCAAACCCCCTGCCCATGTCCAGAGGCCAGTTTAGGAAGCATCAGGCTGACATGGCCATGGGGCTGGCCCAGCCCAGGACAACAACACATGAGAACATCTGTAGAACCAGGAATTATCATCAATAACCACTGCAGTCTGGGAGTGGTGGCCTGACATGGAACCTCTCCCTGTTTTCACTGCTCAGATGTTCCCAAGGCCCGTGTCACCCATGTGCTAGTGAATGTCCGGCCCACCCCCTACCCGGGACCCATTCCACCCACAAGGTATCCGAACCCTTCCCAGTTAGGAATGAAATTCCCCCCCAAGTACCCTAGGGCAGGGAAGGATTCTCCCTATCTGACAGGTGGGGACTAAGACACAGAGGAAGGGTTATGGTCCTGGTCTCACAATCCTGAGTGTAGATCTGGGAACTGGACTGGGTCCCAGGCTAGTGCCTTTCCCGTCAGGGGCAGCTTCACTTTCTGCCCTTTATTCTCCCCTCCTGCTAGGGGATCTCTGCATGTGAAATGAACAAGAGCTAGGGATGGTGAGGAGGTCCTGGCAGCTAGCTTTGGTGGGAGCTCCCCATGGCCTGGATCCCAGCCCAGAGACAGAGACATCTTTGTCATCCTTCTGTCCTTCTTTTATTCCTAGGAAGAAAGTCCCCCAGGTAAGGATTCGTGGGACTTGAACCCAGGTCTTTTGGGCTGTAGATGAGCAGTGCCTGGGAGTACCCGCAAGTCATCTTGGCAACAAGCCAGACCCCTGCCCTGATGCAGAGACAGTGCCCACCTTGTTCCTGGTTCCTGCCTGCATGTACTGCTCTGCCCTCTGGTTCCCAGCTATTGACTCTGGCTTGACACTCAGACCAGTCTCTGGCTGCTGACCTAGGTGTAACTCTCGGTTGTTGATGTTAGCTACCAAGTCTGGTTCATATTGTCTTTGCCCTGCTCTAGCCTCACTCCAGTCCCACCCCCGACCTGCTACAACCTTGCCTCCTCCTCCTGAGCCTCCCCAAGTCCTCGGACTCTGACTACCCGACTTCGAACTTCCTCCTGTATCTGGACTCTGGCTCTGATTCTGGTTTGTCTTGGACTCTGATCTCGGTTTTGACCCTGTCACATCCCTGGACCTTGATTCTAATACCACTCTTAGCCTAGGCGCAATCCTACACCTAGCTGTGACCTATGCTCTAACCAGTAGACCTAATTATCGGATGTAGCATGTGATATCAGGTGGTGCAACTGTTTGCAGAAAAGCGGGATTTCCGGAAGTAAGTGGCCCATATTCAAAAGGAGACATGTCACACCAGGTGTGAACCATGGCCTCGCTACGTGAGACTAGCCCTGTGATGCCCCTACTGTAGTGGTTCAATGGAGATCACTGAAAATGTAGGGGTTCCCTTAACCAGCCTCCGTCCCTAGACCTACTTCTCCATTATTGGCTCTGACACCCAACATTCCTGATAAATACCAGGATTATGTGGACAACTTCGAAAGAAAGGAGGACATATTGCCTCTGCACCGAGACTATGACTGCCCTATTGACCTACAGCCTTGGCCGAAAGTTGCCTTTGGCCGTATTTACGCAATGTCCAAACCAGAACTAGTGGCTCTCCTTTGTACAGCCATGAAAACCGATCCAAAGTGTTTATTCACTACTAAGCGTTTCCCACAGGTGCCCTGGCCCTTTTTGGGAATAAGAAAGGTGGAACTCTATGCTTCTGTATACATTACCAGCCCCTGAACAAAGTGAAAGTTTGGAACCAATACCCCCTATTTTTAATCCCAGAATTGTTGGATCACATGAAACCTGCATGGGTATTCATCAAACCAGACCTCCAAGGATTTACAATCTAACATTCATTTGGTTGGGGGACAAATGGAAGACAGATTTCAAAATGCATTATGGATACTTTAATTGTATGGACACTGTAATGCCATTTGCACTGACTAAGGGTCCTGTGACCTTGCAACACTTCATCAGTGATGTATTTGGGGACATTCTGGATCACTACATTGTCATCTATTTAGATGACATACTTCTCTCTTTGGAGAACCCAGAGCAGCACACGCCCCACATCAGAACCCAAAGAGGTTGCGGCAGAATGGTCTCTATACAAAATTGGAAAAGTGTACCTCTAGCCAACTCTCCATGGAGATTTTGGGGTACATCCTCTCCCCAGAAGGAGTTAAGAATGATCCAAATAAGGTGGAAACCATTCACTACTAGGAGGAACTTGAAGTACTCAAGAAGAGCAGCGCTTTCTAGGTTTCCCCAGTTTTACTGCTGCTTCGGGCCAGGGTTCTCAGAGCGAATAAGCCCCATGATAGCTCTCCTCCACAAGACTGTCAAATTTGTTTGGTCGCCCAAGGGCCAACAAGCCCTCAACAGTTCAAAATTGCCTTCACTGCTGCACCTATTCTGGCACACCCCAATCCAATTGAAGCATTCATCATGGAAATTGACACATCTAATATGACAATTAGGGCCATGCTCGCTCAGGCATGGCCCCCAGCACCTTCTGCACCCCTGTGTATACCACTTCTGGAGGCTCGACCCACAGACCAAATCTAGGAGATCCTTGATAATTAGTGTGTTCTGATTAAATCCTCATTTGAAGACTTATGTCAGTAGCTGAAGGGGACTCGCTATCCAGCACAAGTTTGGACTGATCACAAAAGCCTCCAGTATCTGTGAAAAGTCAAAGCACTGAATCAGGGACAAGTCAGCTAGACCTTATTCTTCTCCTGCTTCAATTTCAAGATTAATTAACTACAGACCGGGACCTAAGAATGGCCAGGCCGACGCCCCGTTCCCTAATGCAGAATATAACCAAGAATGGAGAAAGCTAGTGAGGAACAGTCCTTCCTCCTCAAGCCCTACAATGTGCTTAACACTACCAGACCTCAAGCTCTAATCACGCTAATTTAATCAGTCTGCTGGGATGACCCGTGGCTGGCGAATGGGGGACACCTCCGGACAATCAGGAGCTGAGAACGAGAAACAACATTCCATGTGGGACGTGATAATATTTACTGAGGGTCGCCTGTATGTTCTGCCAGGATGTCCCCGGTTGAAGTTACTACATCCGAACAAGGACAACTCCCTGGCAGGGCACTTTCGGTGCCTCAAAACCTTCTGCCTAACCTCCTGCTTTGTTTGGTGGTGCAAGATGTGGGTTGAAATTCAGACATATGTTGACACACGTGACTTCTGTGTTTGCACCAAGGCACCACACACCAAATACCTTGGCACCTCATGTCTTTGCCCCATCCCTGGGCAGCAAGTGCAAATGGATTTCATTGCAGACCTCCCTGAATCAAATGGCCACACAGTGCAACTGACTATCATAGGTCAACTGATGAAGACGGCATGCTTCATCCCCCTGTGACCGCGTACCTTCAGCTGAGAGGACAGATCAGCTCCAAATTTGCAAACCACAATGCCAACGATACCTTTTTTTGTGTGTGCTGAATATAGATTTCCGCCTGATTTCATCCTACACCAGTGGCCTGTCCGAACTTCCTGGCTAGCGACCTGGTTCAATGAATCCACTACATTCAAGAAGAACTAAGGGGGCACCTAGAGGACACTAGGAAAGACTTCAAATAGTATGCAGACTGCCAATGACAGGAGGGGCCAGTCTTTTCAGTAGGGAAACCATTTGCTGAGGGGAGGTACCGAGCCCTTGGCACTGACCGAATTCCTAAGCTCTGTGTGTGGCAGCAGTTCCTGCCCCATCCCCCTTCCTTGAACTCCTGCTCCCATCCTCCTCCCCTGGCTGTAGTGGAACAAACTCTGGGTCCCTTCGCTCACTCTGGCACCATCCATGCCCAGAGTGTCCAAACCCCATGCAGACAATGGGACTGTCCTCCCCTCACCTCCTGGGGAGGGGAGGACACTACTACCCCCATTTTACAGATAGGGAATGAAGGCAATAAAGTGACCGCTCCAAGGTCACACGTACAAACGTGGGGTGGATCTGGGAACTGGACTGGATTCTTCTCTAGTGCCTTCCCCACAGAGGTAACTTCACTTCCTGCCCTTCATTCTCCCCTCCCTTCTTGGCCCTTCTTCAATGGGGTCTCTGAACGGGAAATGAGCAGGGGCTTCCTCCCCTCTCTGTTTTCCAGGCTCTGGGATCTGTTTCTGCCTCCTACACCAATGTAGTCTGCAGCTGGCCCAGCTTGGGGAGTAATGACCTCATCCTGTCAAACCGGGAAGAGCTGGCTCTCAGTGATGCTTAGATGGAAAACCACACTCTCCTCACGGAGGTAGGAACCACTCTCTCATCTGGGTGATTGTGGCGTTTCAGAGATTCCTGGTACATAGCCTGGCTGAGAGCATCCCTTATCCCTGGATCCCAGCACTGGGACTGAGATGTTGTTCTCATTGTGCTGTGCTGATTTTATTCCTAGGAAAAGCATCCCCAAAGGACGTGTATAAGGATCCTGGACTCTATTGCCTGCAAGAAGCTTCAGCCACCTTCACAGGTAGAGGTCATTGTCTTTCATACAACTATACCAGTGCCCTTTCTGCTCTCCAGCTGTGCTCCCTTTGGCACGACAGAGACACCCCTTAACTCCCAGAGGTCTGATTTCCTGCCATTCAAGGGGCTGAAGGCTTGCATTACCCTCACCCCCACCATCACCATTTCTATGGGAATCTCACTAGAGCAGGGGAGAAATTTCCTCTTCTCTTAGAACCTGTCTGCTCAGTAAATCCACCCATGCTGACCTCATCTTAGCTGCTTTGTTTATCCGAGATTAGCGGTATCTTCTGAAAATCCTTAGCATGGGGGCTGAGGTGGAGCAGGTAATCCTGCTGCTAATCATGTGTTTGACCCCATATGAGAGTAGGGCTGGATGCCCTTTTCCTGTTCTACAGGGGGGAGTGGATGCATGGTGCCTGGGGGATGAACAGGCTCTCAGCCACTTGCTGTCTTCAGCATTTACACCAATGATCCGGAAGTCAATATCACATCACAGCTGCAGGTGGCACAAAGATTGGTGTCATGGTAAATAATGATGGAGACAAGGCAGCCCATTCACACAAAACACATTTGAATACAGCAAATACCCGGTCCTAATTTAGGAGTGAGGGAGATTAGCCAATGGAACAAATTACCAAGGGAAGAGGTGTATTCTCTGTTGCCTGATGGCCTCACATCACACCTGGCTGTCTTTCTGAAAGGTATGTTTTAGTGAAACACAAGCTATTGGGCTTAATATGGGGGTAAGGGTGCGAAATTTCATGGTTTGTGAAATAGAGGCTTAATTAGGAGATCTAATGGCTTACAAAATCTATGAATCTATGAAAAACTCAGTGTGGGGTAAGGAACAGACTCTGGGTAACCTGCTTGCTCCCAACAGAATCAATAATGAGCATGTGGGGTGATCTGGAGAGCAGCTCAAACATACAACTGGGCTGACCCAGGGCAGACATCAGCCCTGCAAGGCAGAGGTGGGTGTGGCAGTGACTTCACAAGGGCCTTTGGCAGGAACTTAGCCTATTGGGCAAAGGTGGTGAGGAGGCTGTGACCTCACACAGCACCCTTAACTCAGCCAGGCAGGACAGGGATCAGGGTAGGGGGAACCTCGGAGACCCCTGTAGCCTTGCTGCAGTAAGCCTCCTTCTCGCGGTCTCTCCTTGAGGACTAAGAGAGGATTTGTGGTCACGCACCTGAGTACTAAGGAAGAGCTTATTTGGGACTGCTCTCCTTTCTATGTTGATTTTGTAGAGAGCAGACATTCCCTGTGTAGAAGGTAAGATTCTCCGTGAGGGTTGGAACCTGTTCAGTCTGATCCATATGTTGCCAGCCGAGCTCTTGGCTCGTAAAACAGAAGGTAAGTTGGCAGAAAAATGTCCCACCTAGGACTCTGCCCCTTAGTAACTGGCTACCTAATAAGTCTCAAAACATAATTGTAAATAAGGAATCATTATCAAGTGGGTGTCTTTCTAGTAGGGTCCTGCAGGGATCGGTTCTTGGATGTACACTATCTAACATTTTGATCAGTGACTTGGAAGCAAATATACAATCGGCACTGTAAAATCTGCCAATGACAGGAAGTGGTAAATAATGAAGAGGACATGTCACTCATACAGAGCCATCTGGATTGCTTAGTTACCTGAGCACAAGCAAATAGCATACATTTTAGTATGTCCAAATGTAAAGTTTCCCTTTAGGAACAAAAAATATAGGTTATGTGTACAAGAGGGGGGTTCTATCCTGGGAAATAGTGACCCTGAAAAAGACTTGGAGACATGGTAGATAATCCGCTGACTATGAGCTCCCACTGAGACACTTTGGCCAAAAGGGAAAATGCGATTTTTGGCCCATACCTAGCAGAATCACAGGTAAAAGTAGAGAGGTTCTATATCTCTGTACTGGGCACTGGTGTGACCACTACTGGAATATTGTGTCCAGTTCTGGTGTCCACAATTTGAGACAGATGCTGATAAATTTGAGAGGGTTCAGAGATGAGCCACAAGAATGATTAAAGATTTAGAAAACATGCCTTATATAGATAGGTTCAAGGAGCTCAATCTATTTAGCTTAACAAAGAGAAGGTTAACAGATGAGCATAAGGGAACAATATTTGCTAATGGGCTCTTCGCTTGAGCAGACAAAGATATAACGAGATCCAATGGCTGCGAGTTGAAGCTAGACAAATTCAGACAGGAAATAAGGCGAACATTTTTAACAGTCAGGGTTTGGAGCAATTAACCCAGGTTTGTGATGGATCCTCCACAACTAGCATTTTTAAAATCAAGATTGGCTGTTTTTTCTAAAAGATGTGCTCTAATTCAAAGAGGAATTATTTTGAGGGGAATTCTATGGCCCACGTTATACAGACTAGATGGTCAGAGTGGATCTTTCTGGCCTTGAAATCTGTGAATCACTGAGGCATTTGGAATTTGTCCATTTTTGCATCTCTTTTCTTCCCTTCTTCTTGTCTTTTCTTTTCTCTTCTCTTGTCCCATTTCTCTCTGCTGCTCCTCCTCCTGAGGAGGGTGGGGCTGTTCTCCAGCTGTCATTTTAGGAAGCCCTCACAAAGAGGTGGGGCTGGAATAGTGCGCTGACAGAGATCTCCACCAGAGTGATCTCCTGTCGTGACTAGTGCTGTCTTTTGGCCATCTGTTGAGAATGCTCAGCCTCCAGTCTCTGAGAGTCTCCACACTGATTGGGTGAGCTGTGGGTTATTACTGAGTTAAAAGGGAGGAGGAGACTCAAGTCGTTGTTGGCTGAGTGCAGTCAGGCCTAACACTCAATTCAATGGCATTTCTTTGTCCGTCTGTAATGCAATAATTTTTGAAGACTACGTCCAATTAATTCCAAAATTTCAGGGAATTTCTGGGCATCAGTGGAAAGGACCTTGTTGATTTTAGTGACAAATGGAAACCACCACCACCAGGAAAGCTTGATTTCCACACTGTGCCCATTTAGTTGGTGCTGCAGGTAGAGGCACATTGTGACATCAGAGTTAACTCAGCCAGTCAATGCTAATTCTGTGTAGGTAATTTGCATAATTCAACCCCATTGATTAAAAGGAGTCAGCAAATGATCCTGCAGGTTTCAATAGGAGAGATGACCAAGGCAGGCCATAGGGTTAGTATTTAAGGTCAGGGTTATTGGAGTGAGTGTGTGATGGGGGGCTGAGTTACCTCTGGTGTCACAATGTTACTGCTCATGCTACTCTGCCTGCAGCGTCACATGGGCAGTGACTGTCAAGGGGAAGATTTTGTTGATCTGAAACTTATAAAACAAGAAGAGCAGAAGAGGAATGACTTAGATGATTTGATAATAAAATTTAGGTTTTGCAGCATTATCCAGTGCAACTGCTACTGGTTCAGAGGTAGAAACTGGGCCTACATAAACAAACAAATGTCCAACCCTCTAGTTAGTCTCTTTTAAGACTGAGTAAATAATTCATAACAAATTATTGATATGATGAATTTTGCTGCCTTCTCTCCTTTAATGGAATATGAGCAGTTTATGATTCTCATGAAGGTAGTAGTTCTCCTAAAATCAAGGTGAATAAAAATCAATGGTTGTTTCAAAACCAAGAAACCCCAAAAGGGATTTTTTAAAAATATAATTGGATTATTTTTATTTAAATTGAAAACAGGTTTATTTTTTTGAAAAACAAACTATTGGAGATTACATTGGAAATGATGGCAACCCATGTTAATACCTAAACTTGCAATAGCTTAGTAATCATAAATATTAAGAAGTCCATGTTTGCTGCCAAGTTTTATCAAACTTGGAAATCAAACCACTGAACTCGTGGCAGTCTTTGGCTGGAACCAGAGTTTGCTGAAATGGTAAACCAGCTTTTGACAGCAGCAGCCTCTTCTGCAGGCACAGAGAGAATATTTTCTTCATTTCAGTTGATTCAGGTAGTTGAGTTCAATAACAATTTCATTCAAATTTCAGAAACTGACTGGGAGTGGAAAAAGAAGGAAAACTTGTTTTCCTTTTCCAGTCTATAAATAAATACTAGACATGAGGGGATCAGATCTATTAGTTATAAAATCTGACAGACACGATGACCAGATACAATCAGTTCATTTCACTAACTGCAGATACTTCCTTAAATCAGTTAGTTTTAAATGAAAAATATGTTTCAGTAAATCCAGCACATTGAAAGTAGTTTTATTCAATTAATAAACAAATTGAAAATGCTGTTTTTGTGCATTTTTAAGTGCATTTGAATTTCCATTGAAACAGTGTGTAGAAAAAGCACAAGTAAAAAATCCATCATCTAGGAAATAAATGCATCATTTGCCATTTTGCAACATAATAAAAATGTAAAAATTAGATACAAGAAATGTAAATTAAGCCATATAACTGCTTAAATAAATGTACATAGATATACTTTACCGTCATGGTTAGCAAAAGAAAAGGCACCAAATTTAGTGTAAATACTGTATTTAGTTGCAAATCAACATTTTGTAATGATTCTCAACTAATGAGAATCAACCTATCATTAGGAAAATAACTAAAAAGTACAAATGCAAAACATGATTACCCTCAATGAGACCCTCATTGACTAGGAACAGCCAGGAACCCAGGAACAAATTCCAGTCCTGCTAGCATCCAAGGCTCTAAATCTAAGGAACAATTGAAGGCAGTAGACGATTGAGGGGTGCTGAGAATTTCCAAATCCAAAGATGTGATATTGGCTGTGGATGAGGGAGAAGCAGGAAATCACCAGGGATTCTTGATAAATCACTCATTGTCCTTTGGAACTCAAAGGTGTCTAATACTTATGACCGACTCAAATCGCACTACTGCTAGGAGTTAGAGAAGTGTTTCTATCCCGAACAGAAGTGGTGAAACAGAGGTAAAGAGCAAGAGGTGGTTACACAGCAATGCTGTAGCTGAGCCAGAAAGAAGCATAAGAAAAACATTAATCAAAAAGGTTTTGCATTTAAAACTACCTGATTTCTTAAAGAAAGGAAATACTATCTGTAGTTAGTGAACTGAATTGATACATTCTGGTCACCAAATCCTTCCAGATGTATGAACTGGTAGATCTCATCCCCTCACATCTAGTGTTTATTCCTAGACTGAAGGAAGAAAACAAGTCTGCCTTCTTTGTCAACTCCCAATGTGTTTCTTAAATTCAATTAACTAGTCATTGAATTGAACTAGATGAATAAACGGAAATGAAGAAAATATTCCTTCTGCACTTTCAAAGGAAGGGCTACTGCTGTCTAAAGCTGTTCTAGCACTTCCACTAACTCTGGTTCCAGGTGCTTCAAGTAGTTTGACTGTCCTTAAAACTTGGCAGTAAACATGTACTACCTAATATGGATTTTTTCTATTCTCCTGACATTATTTTAAGAGATTATAATACATTTAGGCCTTAACATAGATTGTCAAATTCAAACAGAATTTTAAGCAGGTTTATTTTGAATAAAAAACCCCGTGGTGAATTTAATTTAAAAAAACCCAGTTCATATTTTAAAAATCTTCTATTGTTAATTTACCTGGCTAGGGATGGAAAAGCCTCCTGGCTCATTTCCCACCCCAGGAAGGGCTGATCCTCAATCCAAGGTCTAGGGGTGGGCTCCTCACTCTGTACTGGGCTGAAAGTCCAGAACTAAACTCTAGGAATTTGGATCTGACCATTGATGGCGCAGTGCTGCATAGCACTCACAGAGTGGCTTTTCCTGGGTAAATCTCACAGCGCTTTACAATAGTAAGTATTAAGTCATCATTTTATGGCTGGGGACTGAAACACAGAGAGGGGAAATGGCTTGCCCGCGGTCCATAAATCAATAGGAAAACTGCCAGTGAAAGCCAGGAGGCCTGCCTTCCAGTCCCCTGCCTCAGTCACTCCAGCAGGTCACACTCCCTCTCAGAGCCAGGGAGACTGGGAATAGTGTCCTGCTTGCAATTGCCATCTCTGGAAAGAAATGTTCTCTAGTGATCAGTGTAGGGCCCTGGACACTGGACACAGGGCTCCTGGGCTCCATCCCTGGCTCTGTCACTGTCACTGCCCAGGTCACAGTTTTCTGTCAGTGGGGTTGGAGTCCCTCCCCTATAGGCCTTGGCTTGTCAGGCTTCAGGAATGTGTGTGAGGTACTAGGAGACCTTGAGACAGGAGGCGTCCTGCCTGCGGTATGTCAGTGTTCTGGACCCCGGCTACTTGCCTGAGTTTATCCCTTCTTTAGCAATAAAACATAGTCTTGTTTTCACAGCCACTGTCAGTCTCCCGGTTTCTACACTTTGCCCTGCTGGCAGGGCATTGTGCAGCTCCCTTTCCAGCCCCCCTTGGTGCGGGAGAGCGAGGAAGAGGGCAAGGGACAGACCAACGCTGAGCATCTGCCACCCAGCACTGCGCCATCTAGAGCTAGTGAGTGGCATGTAGCATTTCCTCAGAGACTTCCCTGTTCTGCTTGGAAAGGGGCAGATATGGGGGGAGGGGGAAATCTCCTCCAAGTGAGACTAGATTTGCTAACACAGCCCCCTGCAGCCCTTCGCTCTGGGCCTGGGCAGGGTGTTCTCCAGAGCCACCTCCAGCATGGTGGAAATAGCCCAGTAATAGGGCTCCCAGCCCTTCCCTTGTAGGAGACTGTTCCCCGGGCTGAGTCTCTGGGGGGTCAGACCCTGCCAGCTGCTGAACACCCACAACCCCCATCAGTGGGAACTGAGAGGGACTCATGCCTCATATGATTGGGACCTTGTGAAGTTTAGCTGGGGATGAGTTCGCAGGGCAAGCTCAGATCCCTTCCCGGGTTCTGTTCTTTCTCTAGCCAGGGAGGGCCTGTGGTCTGGGGGGGGAGGAGGGACCTGCTTGTCCAAACAGCCTGAAAACCCCACTGCTCTGAAAGGATGAGACTCCCCCGGTGTCACAGTGCCTCAGTGGGGAGGGGGAACTTTGGGAGCAGCCTGTGCTGTGAGCTGCTGCCAGTGTGTGTAGATTGCAGTCCCTGAGCCCCGTGGTGGGGTGTGCAGTGACGGGGAGTTGCCCCAGCGGAGGGAAGGTGGGGGCGGAGCAGGCAGGCCCATTAGTGAGAGGTTGCCTTTTCCTCAGATTCATGGCTGCTCCCCACTCAGTTCCAGGATGGAGAGGCTCAGGCAGACGCTAGGGAAGAAGGCTGCAGAGGTGGCTCCAGAGCCAGTGGGAAGCAGCTGCTGGCTTCCCTAGGAGAGCAGCCCCTCTGTCCCCGCTGGCAGGGAAGCAGCTTGTGGCTAGGCCAAGCGCTGGAAGTTCCTGGAGTTCTTGAGGAGGAAGACCCCTTCTGGGCGAACATGGAAGTGGCCCAAGGTGCAACTGTGCAGGAGGGACCCAGGACAGGGCAGGAGCTCCACCTACTCCTGAGGGGCCAGCAGCACCTCAGAAGAGTGTGAGAGCCCTGAGGCTGAAGGCTCCCCCAGTGCAGGTGAGGGGAGATCAAAGCGAATGGGAGAAGGACTGGGATGCGGAGGCTAGTAACACCCTGTGTCCGTTGGTTTGCCAAGGTGTCTGGCCTGAGTCACACGATCCCCACTGACACCAGTGGGAGTGGCACAGCCACACATGGTGCAGGGCATTCTGGGTGGAGTCGGGGGAGCTGCAGCCTCCCGGGCCCCTGATGATGTTGGGGGCTGGCCTGCCTGCCATGGGGCCCTGAGGCTGATGGGGCTGCGGGCATCTCTGGGAGGGGCAGGGTGGGGCCCTCTCTGCCATGGGGTTCCTTACAGGGGGGGTACATTAGTCCACTGCACCCCGTCCTTCCCCTCTGCAGCAGCAGGAGTCATCCTCTCTCCTTCTCTGCCTGGTGCAGGGACCCCCAGTTTCCAGCTGGAGGTCAAGGGGGAGGAGGAGGACATGTCCCTGGAGGAAGCCGCCATCAGGGTCATCCAGCAGCATCTCCAGGGCAGAGATGAGGTACAAAAATCCCGCTGATGAGCTGGCACCGAGTTGGTCCTGTCCCTTGTTCCATCCCCACCCCTTGCAGCGGGGTCTTGTCCCAGAGAACCCATAACCCCCTAAAGGGGGACACTTCTCCCATGTTATCTGGGACTCCCCCAGAGGGGTTTTTTGTCCTACAGAGGCCACAGTCTCCTCCCCCCACTCACATTGTCCCAGTTACAAACCCTGCCTGTGCAGGAGGACACAGTGATTTCAAGAAGTGGGGTGTCTTTTCCTGTGCAACCCCATGGAGGATCTGGGCCCTGGAGCCGGTTTGGGTGGGGAGGTCCCTACCTAACAGGCTCTCTCTCCCCCAACCCCACTCCTAGTGGGTGCAAGTCAGGGCCAAGCAGCTCTGCTTCCTGCACGCTATCCCCACTCTGTGCTTCTCCACACAAAAGCAGGGGCAGGACACCCTGGAGCCGCACTGCTCCAAAGTGGCCCAAGTGGAGAGCATTGCAGTGAGTGAGACCCCGTACCCAGCCCCTGGGGGGAGGGAGCTAGAAATGGGACGAAGAGAGGCCTCCCTTGCGCCAGTGGCAGAAGATGGTGGGGCTGGAGGGGGCAGCAGAGGACAGGGATTCCTGGGGCTGACGACTGGGGACAGGGAAAGGGGAAATTCTGGCACTGATCTGGAGCTGGCAGTGGGGGAATTGTAGGGCCGGGGGGGCAGCTGAGGCTGAGGGGAGGGAGGAATTGGGTGGTCCCAGCTGGAGAAGGAGAGGGACTAAGTTTGAAGGGTGAGAGGAATGGGGTGGCCCAGCTGGATGGGGTGGGAGGTTATGCTGGCTGTGTTTGCAGCGCAGTTTGGTCTCCTCTCTGGGACGTGCCTGTGGGTCAGCAGGGCCTGAATCTCACCCGCTGTTTTGTCTCCTTTGGGTCTCCCAGGAGCTGATTTAAGACCTTGCCCTGGGGTCTGAGCCAAGCTCCATCCTCTCCAGCTCTATGGCCGCGGTTTGCCACCTCAGGTACCAGGACACTCCCGTTCAGCTGCCCTAACTCAGGTGCTGTTCAGCCCCAGAGCTGGGAGTCACAGATCCTCCCCTGCCTACGTTACCCCCAATTGTGGCTGTTTGCATCCTTTGGCCAAGGAGTGTGGAACGTTCAGTCTTTCCTGGCTGGGTGGTTGATTTCACTCCAGAATTGTTACAGTGTCCTTAGGGAGAGGATCACCGGGGAGCATATAACAGGGGCAGCAGGGTCCAGTGGTGACATCGGGGGAATGGGCCCTGTTCCAGCACTGCCACTGACTGGCTCTGTGACTTCAGCCAGGTCACTGTGCTCCTTGGCACGTCCGTTTCCGTTTTTGCTGGCCTGTGCTGGCCCTGATGTTTCATGTCCATGGTGGTGCCAGCGTCACTCTGGTGCTGCAAAATCTAATACAGGCTCCTGTCTCCTGCCAGCAAACTGAAGCCACCTCTGGAACTGGAATCAGGCCTCCTGTGAACTATCCTATACAACGTTTTTACCATGCGCCCAGGGAAGGACACCGCTCACTTCCGGGTAGGTCACCGTCCCACTTCTCTGTCCCCGCAGCAGGAGCGGCCTGTGGTCCCTGCTCCCTTGGTTTGATGGAGCTGCTGAGAATAGGGGAGGTGTGAACAGAGCTGGGAACAGGGCCGAGGGTTAACAAAATGGCAGGGAGGGCCCTTCCCTCCAGAGGGGATAGTGTTACCCGTCCTTGGCAGATCCTCTCCTTCCCTCCTCATTCTGTCCATTGCTGCCTGAACTCTGCCCAGGCGCCTGGCTCCCATCCATTGCAGTTTGGCTGTTCCATACCCTGCTGCGTACCAGGCCCTGTACAGAGAACTGCTAAGGGCCAGGATTGAAGAGCCAGCTGGAATCCGGCCATGAATTCTTGTTAAGTGCCCCTGGGGTGATGTGAATGGGAGAGGCCAGGATGTGTCTTTGGGGTCTTGCCAGGGCTCCCCAAAGAACCCTCCTACTCATCCCCTGACCGGTGTAGCCCCAGATCCCATGACTGATGGGTGCTCCCTCCTCTTGCAGGCTCTGCTGGACATCATGCTGACGGAAACCCCGACCACGGACAAGCTGCAGCACCTCTTGAAGGTGAGCACAATGGCAGGGTCTGTGGGGAATTTCCCCTTAACCCTATGGGAGGGCTGTGAAGGAAAGACTGGAAGAGCCACGTTTCCATTGTCTCCTCCCAGCTGGGACCCAGTGGGACAGACTTTGCCAGAGCTGTCAGTGGAGTGCAATGTTGGGACCCTTCCGCCTTTGCGGGGACAGAGGGAAAGAGCTGGGACTGTAAGCCAGAGCTCTGCATGGTTCTGTTAAGCACTAACAGTGGGCACCAGGCCTGGCTGGGGATTGAGAGACTGAAACCCCTGTGAGATCCAAGACATGGGCCTCTGAGAAAAGTCACTGGCTCCTTTCTAGGGAGACCCTGAGTACAGGAGGATCCTCAGGGAATCCGCTCTTCTGTCCTATGGGCACTGCAGTTCCCGGAGGAACATATAAATACTGCCACAAAAAGCTGAATACCATGGAATACCGAATAACATTAGAAGTTTTGAATGATGTTTTGTCGGAGCTGGCTTCACTATCCACGCTGCTCCAGAAACGGGGCCTTACACCTCTTGAAGCATTTCACCTTGCCCGAGGTAAACTGAACAAGATCAGAAGACAGTACCTTGGAGATTCAGTCTTATGGAGTGACAAAGTTAAGGCTCTCTTAGATATGAGCTCTCAAGAAAATAATGAAATTGATACTAGTTCCATAATAACTTTCAGAAACATCAGGCCTGGCTCCAGCATTTCTGCCGCCCCAAACAAACAAACAAACAAACAAACAAACAAACAAAAAGCCGCGATCGGCGGTGGCAGTTCAGCGGCAGGTCCTTCGCTCCTACAGGGAGTGAGGGACCTGCCGCCCCCGAATTGCCGCAGGTGCCGCCCCTCTCCCTTGGCCGCCCCAAGCACCTCCTTGTTAAGCTGGTGCCTGGAGCCGGCCCTGATAAACATCTTGTGTACACATTTAGGAGACAGGTTTCCAGAGGATGAAGTCCAGGAGTGGTCCACTTTTGATTGTGCAGCAATAGTTAAGTGTGACTTCAATTTTGACTTCATCAGTGTGACTTCATCAGTTAAGTGTGACTTCATCAGATCAAATCCCTAAGTTCAAAATACAAAGACTTTCTTGCTGAAGAGATTGTTATAATCAATCAGTACAATGACTTCAGGTTTGCAGTAGCCGAAAGAATCAAAAGCCAATTGGTTTTAGGTTTCCTGGATATGGTGACATTTGCTCACCAGAAGGAACAGTTTCAGGATCTTGCAAAGCTGATGGATATTGGAGGAACATTTCTAACATCAAGTGCAGACTGTGAGCGTGGCTTTAGCTTAATGAACACTCAAAAAAATAAACTACGGAATCGTTTACAAGTAGATCATTTGGACATGCTGATGTGTATTAAGAGTTACCAGCTTGATGGAGGACTATAGATCTGGACAGAGTTTATATTGAATGGGCAAATAAAAAAGATCGCAGGGAAAAACAGTAAGGTTAGTTTAGCAGTTTTTGACATTTCGACCAATAAGGAAATTAAAATACATTTGTAATCACATATCTTATTCTTGGCTGATAATCATGTATTGATATTTTTTAGGAAAATTTTAAATTTAAAACACAAACTCTTGTTTTTCTTTTTTTTACTTATGATGTCTCTATTTGAAAACCCATATAAATTGACATAATGGCATACTTATTAAATTGTCTTTATTATATGTTTATCAAATCTTTTCAGACGTGTATAGAATGAAAGGTGAAAGTGGACGTCAATGGGCAGAAGCCTATGGACTGATAATGATCATGATTAATATGTGATTGAAATATGCTCATGATTGTCTATAAAAAAGATCCCAAAGCGTAATGTTTAAACCTAACTTCTGCTTCATGAAGAAAGGTTAAATTTCCTTTTTCTAAGTATTTAAAAATGACATTTATAAAATAACATGGTGTAAAACTATTATTATCACAAATTGCAAATTAAAACTTTTAAAATGTATAAGCATTTTGCTCGCTTGGGCGCATTTGCCTCATGGCGCACAAATTTGAACTCGGCTTTGCACAGAAGAAAATGTTTGCATCTATGGCCTGTCAAAAATTAGAGGGAACATTGGATTTAAATTATGGTGAGTAATTTTGTATCATCCACAGATTTTGCCACCTCACCATTTTACCCCTGAACAGCAAAGGCCCCAGTACAGATCTTTGGGGACCCCACTATTTACCTCATTGTGAAAATTGAAAATATATTCTTACCCTTTGTTTCCTGTCTTTTAACCAGCTACAGTCCATGAGAGGACCTTCCCTCTAATCCCATGACTGCTTGCTTTGCTTAAGAGCAAACTTGGTTTCCTTCTGTTCATTTTAGGCACCAAGCGAAAGGCCTCTTCGTCACCCAGGGGACAGCTGGCTCCAATCAGCGAGGACGAGGAAAGGCCAAGGAAGAGCAGAGTGAGTGAGGAGAGAGCGGGAAATCCACAGCACACTGGGGAAGTGCCCATGGCACAGATGGTACAAGGTTCCCTCCATCACCAACTCAGCCTGGACTCCCGCCCCCTACTGCCTTCCCCACAACACACTGCCCCTCTAAGGCTCTGACCCCCTTTCCCCATCTGCTTGCTCCCAGATTCACTGCCATTCTCTGGCCCTAGAGAACATGCTCTGACCCCCCTTGCCAGGGCAGGTGTTGCAGACGGGAGGAGAGAGGCGACTCCATTCCCAGCACCTGCCTCTGCTTTCTTTCTTCTTTGCTGGCTGCTCAGCAACGGGCTGCATTAGGGAACCAGGGAGAGAACTAATAACCATGGTCCTGAGCTTCACCTCTCCCCAGAGTGTCCCGCGCACTCACCTCTCCCTGGGCCCGGGGCAGGGTTAGCTATTAGCCCAGCTATACCTGTGGAGAGCAAGGCTCCAGGAGGGGAAGTGGCTGGCCCAAGGCCAGAAAGCAGGAGTATACATCCCTGGTACACTCTGGAAGTGACCATTGTAGGAGGTGAGCAGGCAGAGACAATTGGCCAGATCCTTGGCCCCTGGTAAGGATGCATGAAGGGACATTAAGCTCTCCCTTCCAAGCTCCCGCGTGGTTTCCTCACCCCAGCACGGGGGCAGGGAGGAGCCCTTGGATGCTGTCTCCCCATCCCTGACCTGTCTGTGTGGGTCTCTAGACTGTCAGCCCTTCAGGACAGAGATTGTCTCTGTCTGCGTTGTGCTGCACCCAGTGCAACAGGGCCTGATCCTGACTGGAGCCTCTGGGCGCTGCCATGACATCAGTAGTGATAAGTAATCAGGGCAGGCCCCGCTCTTCCAAACCGGGCCCCGCCATCCCTGCCATCCTCTCAGCACACACACCACCCCACCTGGCGCCAGGTACAACCATCCTGTTGAACCAACCATAAGTGATACTAGGCTAGTGCAAACAAAGGGTTCAAATGCCCCTCCCAGAGAAGGGAGAGTCCGGCACCAGCTGGAAGCTGCTCTCCACAAGGGCCATAACTTTATTCCTTCCAAGTCTGGGTTGTGGTAACCCAGGTTCTGATGGAGACTCTACACATTGGGGCTTGTCTGCCTGACACGTCATCGCCATGTCCTGCGTCTCTTTGACCGGGAACATCAGCATCCCGCACCTTGTTCCAGCGCTCCACATCTTCGGCTCCTGACCCGTCAAACTCTGCTTCTACATGAGCCGCGGCCCCCGAAGCCTCGGCATCACTCATAGACTGATCCAGCTTCTTGTCTGTTCTTTAGATGAGAATTAGAATCTGCCTCTCTACCCTCACCCCTTCACACTGCCATCCGAGGGCTTGGCCTGAGAGACACTCGATCTAGTTTACCTTTGCTGGTGTTGCTTCCTTCCCTTAGGTGTGTCATCTTCCCAGAGAGCACCTGGAGGAGCGGAGAGAGGCTCTGGACTCTCTGGTCCATCTGGGTAAGAAACCCATTCGCCTTTCCCGGAGAAGGAGATCACAGCCTGCGGAATTTCAGAGCCCAGGCATAGAACTCTATTCCCTTCCCTTTTATGACTCGTCCCATTATGATTCACTCCTCTTCCTGCAGCCCCCTTGTTCCTGGTGGAGCTGCTTGTGTTCCTGTTCAGGAGGCTGAACAAGGATGAGGAAGAGGAGACCTGTGCCAGTCCCTGCATTCTGGACCGGATAGTCCGATCCAACAGTAAGTGACCCACAGCGAGGTCTTGTCTTTTGATGTGTTATGGCCTCTTCTGCAATTAGCAGCGCTTAGCACTGGGCCTCATTGGGGTCATTTGTCCCTGTCTGCTGTAGATAATCCAAGTCCTGCAGCCCCTCAGCCGATGCTGCGGCAATGAGAGAGGACAATCACTGCTGGAACTGCAAGCCTGGGCAGATGCAGTTGGTTAACCATGGGGGTAACCTGCCGGCAGGGTCACGTAGGGACATTGAGGTTGCTCTAAGGTTCCTGAGATCTCCGGTCCCTGCACACCCCGGTTTAACATCAGCCCTGCCGAGCCGTGTGTCTGTGTCTCTTACAGTTTCCGAAATGACACACCACACGGAGAAGCTGTTCATAGCCCTGGGGCCAGTCCTGCCGAGCGCAAGCATACGGGTGAGTCTGGAAGCATGGCCAACGTGGCCAAAGCTAGTGAATGTCTGCCTGCCAGTGCAGAGCCTGCCGGGACCCTGTGCATCGAAACACATGACCCACCAGTGCTCCATAGTGTAGGGCAGAAGGTGGGGGAAAGAATCCCAGCAGGGCTCCGGCTGGATTCCCATCTCTGGGCTGCCTAGCAGCATTTCACCAAACCCCCCGCTGAGAAAGGATCCCAGCCTGGACTGGGAGGGGACAAGGTCCCTCCACACTGTGTACAAAACATTTCTCTTTCTGTCTGGGTCTGGCAGGTCAGAGAAGCCCTGGCTTATTTTATACGGACAATGGGGGCGCATGGGCTCTTGGAGAACTCTGCATCGAGACCCTTCATCGACTTCTTGGTGTGTCAGTGCACCCTGACCCTCGACAGCACGGTAAGAATCCGCAGAGACCTTAGTGATGGGAGTCCGTGACCAGGGCAGAACATGGGGTCAAGGGATAGGGAAGAAGGGGCAGCTGCAGATGGGGAGGGGCAGGCGATGGGCAGCAAATAGGGCTTCAGAAGCAGATGGAACTGGGGACTGCACCCTCTGTCTACTGATGGAAAATGATGACAAATAGAAGACAGTGTTTTTTCCTCCCAGCCCATTCTCTGCTCCCTCTCCCAGCTGCCATCCGGGCTCTGTCCCTCGAGCTGGGAGGGCAGGACCCCTGGCTTCCTCCTTCTCTCGCCCCACTGTGATTCTCCACCCTACAGGAGACTAAGCCATGATGGAATTGGTTTTCCCCACGCAGAGGGGTGGAGCCTAGAACTGGCTCCACACAGACCCTGGGCTGGTTATGGCACAGTCACAGCCAGGGTTGCGCCTTTTCCCGTCAAGCCCCATTTTCACCCCCTGCCATGCCCACTGGAGTTACCGTGCCACGGAGGTCTCCACCGAATCTAAATCTCCTTGGTGTCTCCCTTATTTCTCACCATCAGGAGGAAGCAGACGGGAGGCGCACCATGGAGCTTCATGTGTGCCAGCTCTGCTCCAGTACCCTACAGTCCTCGGCTGACTCTCCCAGAATGGCCAATGTAAGTGACCCTGCCCCTCTCCATTGGACGCAGGCCTCTCTGGGTCTGAGCTTTTTGATGAGACAGGCCCCAACCAGACCAACTGGGGACTGAGCTTCCCCGCTCCAGAACATCCTGGGGTTGGGTAAAATGGAGCCTGGATCCGAGCCAGACCTGGGTTTTTGGAACAGGGAACACTCCCCGGCTGAGTGCCCCTGTGTGCCAGGGTTTGGGGTCACAGGGGCTTTTCCGCTCTAGGATCTCCTGGGTCAGTCATGCTGGTTCTTCAGCTTCCATAGCTCAGTCCCTCTTCATTGGTCCCTCTGGTAACTTTTTCCTGGCTGTTCCAGGGTGGGGTCTGTCCAACCCATCACATTCTTGTTTTGCAAAAGCCAACCCTAGCCCAGGAGTTCCTGCCTCTCACCCACACTACCCTGGTGCCTAAGGGAGAGTCCCCTGAGCTGGGAGACACTACATCCAAATCTCATCTCTGCTGACTAGTGCTTATGTTTCCACACACTGCACAGACCTGATTACTGACCCAGGCCTCAGAACGCAAGACTGAGCAGTCGAGTATTAGCCAGCCCCCTCCCCACACTGAGCAAAGTAACAGCAACGTTGCGCAAGGTCACTTCAGGCAGAGCTGAGACTAGAAGCCACATTTCTAATAAGGCAGACAAAAGTACTGTGCTCTCAGCTACGCTGTCTTTCTGATTGAGCATGCCAAATCTACGTGCTTTAGTTACTACAGGTAGGGATAGAGTTGTGTAACCCTCTGGCATAGTGTGTGTTAAGTCCCCCTCTTGTCCACACAGCAGACAGCAATTGCGTCTGTGGTTCAAGTGGCGCAGGTCTGTGTGGGGATGTGAAGGTCAGAGCTCAAACCTCCCTGAGCGCCTGTTATGGTTTAACTCGATAGTATTGGTTTTCCTAGTCTCCTCTTTATTGATCAAGCTGGTGTATTGTGTTCACGCCGTGAAAACACAGCCTTTCCTAGCGGGACTGGAGTTAGAAAATACTGTGCTGTCAACGATGATGCTACACTCGACAACAGGCGGGGGGTCAGTCATATGTCACTTGATTTGTTGCTGGAGGCAGACACTGACATGTGTGAAAGGGGAGGGGGTGGGGATTGCCACATGGTTCAGGCTGGGTAGAGAGGTCTGGCTGGCGGTGGCGAGGCCAGGGGTCCTGTCTAGTGTAGGAAAGAGAGACCTGGTGCAGGAACAGGATATTTCGGTACTGAAATGGCTTTTCTCTGCTCTGCAGGTTTTCTGGCCTGGGCTGCTGCTTCAGCTGAGCCCAGCAGCCCATGGGCCAGCCCTGCCTCTCCTCCTGCAGACCTCGGTTAGGGTGGTAAAGAGGATGCAGGAGGAAGGCAGGCTGCCCTTGGCCAGGAGGTGCGGCAAGGAGAACAGAGGTGAGTCCCAGTATTTTATCCACCTGCTCTTTGTCCTTCTGTAGTGAGAGGCGTCTGTCCCCAGGTGGGGGTGGGGATCAGCTCTTGGCTCTGGTTCCGGCTCACTGCAAGGCCACAGCCAGCCGTCATGGGCACAGGTAGAGCTCAGAGACGAATGCAAAAGATCCCTCCAGAGCCTGATGAGATGTCCCCCCTTTCTGTTCACAGGGTGTCGGTCAAGCCACAGGGCCACTCTACCCCAGGAGCTGCTGGCTCAGCTGCTGGTGAGTAACGCGCAGCCAGGAAGTTTCCTTATGCTCAGTGGGAAGGGGCCGCTCCTGGAGCTGGCATGCAATGCGTGGTGGCTCTTCTCCCCGCAGCCCCCAGAGGAGCTGGCTCGTCACATTCCTCACGTTCATTGCAGATCGACCCAGCGCCTCTCGGCATTTAACAGAACCAGCAAGCTCTCTGAGCCAGCCCCTTCCTGGCTCCCCGATCCTGGGGCCGGACCAGGTCCCCCAGCACAAGTTAGTGCAGCCCTCGGACGGCTCCAATATAAGCCAGCTGGAATGAGCCCTTAGGGACTGTTGTGCAGGCCCCCTCCTGCCCCCTGGCCTCCAGCATCCTCCCTTACCAAGGGGCAGCTGGGGATTCCCTTTATGGCCCAGCTGCCTCTTTCGGGCTGCTTCAAGCTCCCCTTGTGCTGCTCTGACCTAGGCCAAGGATCTGACCCAGCAGCTGCCTGACGGCCTCTGGATAATCCTGTCTCCTTTCATCCGAGCTAGAGCCAGCCCAGGAGTGAGAGGATGGAAGGAGCCAATAGCTGGTCCATGGAGTGTCCCTGATCAACTGAAATATCCATCTCGATCCTGTCCTGGTTGTCAGCTCCACCTCCCTGCTGTCTCCTGCCCTCCATCACTGAGCTCTCCCCCTGCACCTGTAGGGAGCTCCCTTCTCACACTGCCTTGCAAGGGAGGGATCCAGCCACCTCTGCCTCTTTGGCCGCCAGGTGCTCGGCGCATCTTCGTATATGACGGTGCAGGTCAGGAGGGCAGCCATGTTCCTCCTCTTCCAGCTGATGGGCATGTTCCAGGCCGGGTCGGGCTGATACTGAGATAACTACATGACGGACATGCTACTCTATGTGGAAGGTGAGGAGGGAGTGTCTCCCCTTGCAGGAGCGAAGGGAGGGGACACTGTGGTGCTGGGCTCAGAGAGGGAGAGGCCAGGGCCTCCCTCTCAATCCAGGATAATATGATGCTGTGACCTTGGAATCAGAGAGGATCACCTCAGGACCATATCCCTTGGTACATCTAGCCCAGCCCCCCGTGCCCAGGCAGGAAGAATCCTTTCCAGGACCGTATCTAACCTTCTTCTGACACCTCACACCCTGGGGAAGGATCTTGGCAAGCAGAACTCCTGGGTATTTCACATCAAGGGGTCTGGGTCTGAGGAGCATTGTTGTCCATCAGCGATTTGCAAAGAGCCATGGGTCCCCTCAGGGCCCGTGAGTCGGCAGTTCCTCCCCACCCCCCGCCAAACAAGAGCCATGTTGTAGGCTGCTCCCCAGTAGAAGGGTCTAAACACAAAGGAAACTGACCTGCCCATCTCTTCCAGATCCCAAGACCTGTTTCTGCCAGAGGGAGTGGGAGCAGCAGCTGCTGCAGGTAAGGGTCAGAGAAATGGAGGGCTGGAAAGGAACTCAAGAGGTCATCTAGTCCAGCCCCCCGACCCCACACTGAGGCAGGATTAAGAGGCCTCTCAGCAGCACTGCATTGTGGGACAGAGGAAGCAGCTGAGCCCAGGAGATCCAATTGGAGAAGCACCAGGGGCAGCTCATAAGGATTCACAAGCATTAGGAGAGACGTGGGGGGTGACAGTGCACGCTCCCTCTTCCCCTCCCCTCCCAGCCATGGTGGATTCCTGGCTGGAGCTATTTAGAGGACCAGTTTCTTGGCCCCTCTCGATTCTAACTGGCTCTTCTTTCCCTGGCAGTTCCTGGAAGACCTTCTCTTTTTCATCTCGGACCATACCTGGCTGGTCTGCTACATCGCTAGTATCAGGTGCCAGCAGGCCCACAGTGATAAGGGGCCCGATGACAAGGTCAGTGTCCTGGAAGGAATTGGGGGTCAGTGCCTAGTTCAGAACCGCAGTCGCTACCCAGGGGCAGCTTGGGGCCAGTGAAGCAGACAACTCTACCCAGTGGGCTCTGTGCATGCCAGGCCGTACCCAATGCATCCAGTATGATGGTGTCTCTTTCGCAGAGCTTTCTCTACAAGCGCTGGGGCACTGTGCTGATGTTTTTTCCAGCAGAGAGTATCAAGCCCCAGCTATGGCTTCTGGTGGAGATGGTCGATTAGCGAGAAGAAGAGGAAAGAGAGGTGAGGTCTTTGCTCCTCCACTGTCAAGAAATCCCTCATTCCTTGTCAATCCCCTGATGCCATATGTTCTACCTTGGACAAGGTCCAGTGGAATGAAAGATCTTCCTTATACCCATGCCCATGGCGATGACTTTGAGATCCCATCCTGGCCCCTTGGCTTGTTGCTCAGCATTCCCAACCTCCATCTTTCTGTCTCTCAGAGATTCGCCCGAGCGCTTGGGCTGTGTGCCAGGCAACACCTAGGCGAGATTTTCGCCATCCTGGAGCACTGGGAGCAGTTCGTCAGCAGGGTGCAGCTCCAGCCTTCTGCCGGTGGCTCTCTGGAGGTACGGTCCCACCTAGCATCTCTGCTCTTTCATCCATCCCTTCACCAGCCTTTGCAGGTAAAGGGACCTGCCAGGGAGGACCCTGCTTCCCAGAAGTCTGTTCAGCGAAGAGCTGAATTGCCAAGCAGTGGCTCAGCCTCCGTGGAGGGAGCCCTTTCCTTACTCCTCCATGGAACTGCAATCACAGCACAATGGGGTGGATCCAGGGGGAAGGTGGGTCCTGTTGTATAGGCTCTCCAGGGTATCTCCTGGGGAGCTCAGACATGCTCCACGCAGCCCCATAAACAAGGCTCAGAGAGGGCCCAAAAGACACTGCCATGCCCTCAGCTCCAGCTGACACATTTCTCAGCAGAACAGACCCTTGGTCTTCCCCTGAACTGGGCTGTTTGACAGACCTTCCTGGCAGACTCACCAGGGCTGGCATGTCTGACATTCCCCCCGCACCACCACCACCACCACCACCTTCCCAATAACTCTCTGGGCCAGTGCAATCCACTGTAGTCCCAGTGACATCTCTGGAGCTAGGCTGAATTAAAGCAGCTGCTAGTGCGTCCCCTTCGGCTGGCGCGTCACCTCAACCACCCAATCCTGGAGAGCTGGGAAGGGCCTCGGAGTCCAGGCAATTCAGCTCAGCAGAGTAGCCTTTGGTTACTAAGCCGCCTGGGTGAAAAATCCTCCCCTGGCCCCATTTGTGAGTTAGGAGCAGCTGGAGGCCATCCCTTCTCCTCACTCTTTCCTTTGCAATTCTCAGGAGCCAGCTTCCATCGAACAGCCGAGAAGCCTCCTGCTCCTCACCTATGGGCACGTAGTCCACTTAGGCCCCACGGATCTCGTCCTAGACAGCATAGACTGCAAGATCCTATCTCCCATGTGGCAACACTATTTTCTGAGCCCACACGTAAGTCAGAGCCGTCCCCTGACCGCCCAATCAGCACCTACCCAGGCTGTGCACAGCAGCACAGAGCTATGTCTTTGCATAAACTCAGCTCAGAGGACTGGCCCTTTGCCCCCTGAGGAACAGAAGATATGGGAACAGCGCCATTCTCTGTGACTCCCCATCTCGATTAGCTTCTTCTCTGCTTCACGGCCCATGGAAGCTAATGGAAGGACTCCCATCTGGGCCTTGTTAGAGTGTAACTGAGCATCACTTGGTGCTATTGTCCCAGAGACGATTGTACCCTGTTTGGTACCTCTAGGCTTGTGCTGCACTCAGGGATCAGAAGATAAAGATTTAGGACCTGTTTTCCCACACACTGCAGTCGATGGTGTAGCTGGGCACAAAAGGTTCATGGAGGGATTCAGGCCCCTAGCCCGGTTGACAGGCTCTGGTGCTGATGGGCAATTTTTGAGATAACTCTAGGTTGTTTTATTGCCATCTGTGGTTTGAGGCCGACATTCAGTCCTATGCTGGTTACAATGACCATGTGCGCGTCCCAGCGAAAAGGAGAGGGGATGCTACTTTGGTTTAACTGAATGTTCTCCTTTGAGAACGGACGCCTTGGTAGGGAGAAGCCAGCCAGCTCCAGAAAGCAGCAGATTGCTGTCCCAGATCAGACAATTACGACCTGATTGTCAGGGGAGCTGAGCAGCCCCAGGGCCCATTGACAGCTCTGGGAACTGCAAGTGCTCAGCACCTCTGGAAATCAGCCCATTCCTTGCACCCATCTCCAGAGATGGTCCCCTAGGGAATGCAAAGATGTTCCACTCGGCAAGCCAGGTCCTTTCCCTTAGGGCGTGAGGGCAATCCAGCCTAGGACAGCAGCTCCCTTGTAGAGACTCCCCCTGTAGCCTTGTGTCTCAGCTCTCTATTGCCTGTGGCTGTTTCCTCATTGTTCTCTCCCCGTCCTGCCTGTGAGCCCAAATGGTTATGAAAACCAATACCCCAGTAAAAAAAAAGGGTTCTCCCGATCCCAAAGGACCAAGCCCCAGACCCAGGTCAATATACAAATCAGATTTGTAGCAAAATCCCTCCAGAGGTGAGAAGCAGGATTGAAGACAAGATGGAGGAGACGCATCAGCCTTTTATAGTCTTTTCCAGGTGTAAGAACACCTCTTTGTTCTTACTGTGGAAAATTACAGCAAAATGGAGTTTGGAGTCACGTGGGCAAGTCCCTGCATATTTTGCTGAGTCACAAGGCGTATCTGCCTTCTCTCAATGGGTCAGTTGTATAGCTGATGGTCCTTAATGGGCCATCAAGCAGGCTAGGCAGAGCTGACACCAATTTGTCTATGGTGTCACCCAGAAGCATAGCAGAAGTTTGAAATACAGACAGTACAGAGCCAATATTCATAACTTCAACTACAAAAATATACACATATACAGATAGCATAACCATAACCAGCAAACCATAACCGTGTCTTAGACACCCTATTTGACCCCCTTTATACAAGATTTGGTGCCACTACAGGACTTTGGTTGCAACAATGATCTGTACGGTCCCAGTTCATGTCAATAACGTCACACTTCAGCTGTTCAGGACTCTAATGCTCCCTGTCACAAAATTGCCTCTGCCCAGATCCCCTTTCCCTGCTCCGTGGCAGATGCTGAAGTTTCCAGATGTGCCATCAGGATTGGTGTAATAGGGGCTCTTGTGAATGTCCCCTGCATTCTGGCCACGTAGCTGCTCCCAGGCCATCTTCCCAGCTCCGTGCCCCAGTGCACTGCACGCTGGGGCTGTGGGTCGGTGGGGTCATCAAACAGCGTTTGGAGATTCCACGTCTTGCTGAGCAACCAGGCTCCCCCAAATTCTTTTGCCTTTGACTCTCTACTTTGTGTTGCAGGAGGTGCTCAGAGGCGAGAACCGGGACCGGCTGCAGAGCCCCGATCACCAGCATGCCCTGCTGGCCATCTCATACTTAGGGTATGTCCATGGGGCCTGACTCACCTGCAGAGCCCAGCAGCCAGGGAGGGGCAGATGGAGGGAGAGGAAGTGGGGGAGGGATGAGCTGCAAGAAGAACTGAAGAATGCTCCTCCCTGGTGGCTCACTAACGGGCCATATCCTCCTCGGCCTCTGGGTCACTTTATCCAGCCCCCATCTCTGCATATTGCCTGGTAAGAGGGAGCCCCTCCCGTCAGCATGAAGTGCTGTGAATGGGTGGAGCCACAGAGCAGGGCCCAGGATCATCCCCAGAGAGCAGCTTCCCCAGCAGAGCCCTTGCCGGGCCCAAGGGGCTTAGGCATCTGCAGACAGGACCATTCCCTAGGCGGTGGCTCTGCTGGAGATGCCCCTTAGGGAGGGAGCTGTCCCTCGTGCCATCAAACCCAACCTGACTCATGCCTGTCTCCATTCTAATGGCCCCGTCTGGTCCTTTCCTTCCAATCAGGAAATTGGAGCCTCGCCTCTCTAAGGAACAGGAGGCGGAGACCATCAGCACGTGTATCGCCAGCACCATGATTCAGTGCCCAGCCCTGGCGAAGCTGAGAGGGACTGAGGTGGCAGAAAGCTCCGCTATCCGGGCAGAGGTTAGTAAGGCATGGACAAAGCTGCAGCTGCCACCTGCCTCCTTGGCTGGGAAACTCAGCCACCCCCCTGCTGAATAGCTGGACCCTGGCCCGATGCAGAGAGCTGCGTGTCCAGCCGAATCCAGCCCCTCGGTTTATTTTCCAAAGGGCTGGTGACAATTGGCTACACCGTTAACTCTGCAGTGGGGTTGGCAGGGAGGACAGCTGTAGAGGTGAGTGTCTGTGACACTGTACAGAATTACCCTGGCTTCTTGGCACAGGGAGCTAGAACCTACCCCCAGTTTACACCAGCTGAGGATTTGGCCCAGAGCGTTAAATAGCATTTGGTGCAGAGGGAGCAAAGCATGGATTCAGGACAGCCACACGGCCAGGCCACGACTCACCCTGCCACAGAAACAGAGATTGGGTGGAGCGGGGATGAACAGCTCAGGCCTTGGTGAGCCAGCGCGGTGTTGGGGGGCAGCTGGGGCCCCTCCAGAGGGGGAGGGAGGAGGCCTTCCCTCCAGAGCCTCGCTCAGTACATGTGTTGGGGAGCCCAGGTGGGAGGAAGAATTCTTTGGGGAAGGGCAGCCCGGGGTCCAGGTGAGACCCATGTCTATGTGCAGGGGGATCAGTATCACCGGAGTAAAGGGACCCCGAATACCAACAGCACCTGTCTCGTGCACCCCACCTCCCTTGCTATTTACTTCCCTGCTTCTCTCTGCTCCAGTCTCTCCAACAACTGCCCTGGGCTCACTGCTCACACTCGGCCTGTGCCTTTTCCTGCAGCTCATCGCAAAGCACCTGCCGTCACATGCCCTTCAGCTTCACCCTGCTGGTGGGTCTTCTGGAGAAGGCGGAATTTGCAGACCAGCTGGTGGGCGTCATGGAGGCGGTCCTGAGAGAGAAACAATCAGAGCTACAGGGCCAAGTAATGGCTGGGCATTGGACATCTTGGGCAGCTCCATCTTGCCCCGTGCCTAGAATTCCTGGGGAACGAGGGAGGATGTGGAGGGGAGACGGCTTTCTCCCTGCTCCCCAGCACTTGCAGCCGTGGATCTGCTCTCCCCGAGCCCAGGAGAGGAGCCGAGCTGTGAGAGCCAGCGCTCGGCTCTTCATGTTCTATCTTTTCAAAGCCATCACCGAGGTGAGCAGCACAGACCCTGCTGCCCCCCACAGCACTCACAGGGGGTGGGGGATGATACAGACAGAGCTGGGTTCGCCCCAACCCGTGCCCTCATTTTCTGTTCGGTGGCCCGTTAGGACCTGAAACCCATGGCAGAGCAGGGCTACGTGACTGGGCTGCTGACAAGCCAGGCCTTCGATGTTGAGGAGGCCACCAGATACTGGGCATCTCAGGCTCTCTACTGGCTCTTCACACCTTGCAAAGGTAAGATGGAGCGGAAGCAGTCGCCACTTCTCAGCCCTCACAGCCCCGGCCGTTACCTAGTGAGCAAGGCTGCAGAGAGAACATGGCGCCTTCATCCCATCCCTGCCCAGAGGGACACAGAGTAGAAGTGAGTTGGTACCTACTGGGCTCACCTGGCATCTGCCCTTCATTAGGTGCCTGGGACCATCTGGGACCTCCCCTGATCCCACCCCAGGCCCAACACACCTTCTACAGCAGGGTGATAGGTGGGAAGTTGGCCCATGAGTCAGCTGAGAGCTCACCCTAACCGGGCGTTCCCAGCTGTGGCTGGAATCTGGTTCTTTGGCACCTCTGACCTGGCTGGACGGGGAGGGGGAAGAATCTGGCCCCGAGAGCTCTGCCTGAGCGCTGCTGGTTTCTTGTGCAGCCGTCGTGCACACCAAGACGGGGCGGTGGCGACCGTGCTGAGCAAGACGCAGAAGGATGCCAGCTGCAGAGAGAGTCCTGCCCATATTGCTATGGTGAGTAAAAGAGACTGTGGCTGGAGAGACAGACACACCCATGGGAAAGGGGGTTATTGTCTCCTTCCCTCGATGAGGAGCCGGCAGATGGAAATTCCTGGGTATGGGCTCCAATGCCCACTCACATAGTCCTGGGCACCGGCTGCCAGTGCCTCTGTCCCCATTCCCCAAAGAGCAAACCCACCTCCTCGGGCTGGGGCTCACTGTTCACACTCGGCCTGTGCCTTTCCCTGCAGCTTCATCACGAAGCACCTGCCGTCGTGTGACCTCATGCCCTTCAGCTTCACCCTGCTGGTGGGTCTGCTGGAGAAGGGGGAGTGTGCTGACCGGCTGGCGGGCGTCATGGAGGCGGTGCTGAGAGAGAAAGAATCAGAGCTACAGGGCCAAGTAATGGCTGGGCATTGGACATCTCGGGCAGCTCCATCTTGCCCCGTGCCTAGAATTCCTGGGGCAGGAGGGAGGATGTGGAGGGGAGACGTCCCTTCTCACCATCATTGATCAATGGGAACCATCCATCCCCTGTCTGCAGGGCGGCCGCTGGGCATGGCCCTGTAATCATTTGCAGGCTTTGATCCCAGGAGTCTGGCTTCCCCGGCTCACTCCCTGGGAAATGTGCCCTGTCTCCAGACTCATCCCACAGTTGGGGGAACAGAGCCTGCAGTGGATCCCCCGTGTCCACTGACTCTTTGCCCAGTGGACACGGATTGACGTAGAGGATGGAAATGCATCCCGGATGCTTAGATCCCACTCTGGTGCTGAAGCAGCCCAGGCGTGCTGTCGCAAGGGGAGGTACAGCCAGGATATTCGGGTGGTGTCACTGCGCAGTGGGATTGGGACCCTTAGTGCTACGGAGCTGGATCAGGGGTGGGGGTTTCAAGCTACCAAACCCCCCCTCGGCTCAGTCACTCACTAGGAGAGTTTATCCATGGCCTCCGCCAGGCCATGTGACCACTGACAGGACAGGGCGGGAGCTGGGCAAGGCGGCTCTGGGGCTTCCTCTCCAGGAAGCAGAGGAGACAGTAGTCCAGTAGTCCATTGCCAGGGCCCAGAAGGAGCCATCCCCCTGCTTGGACCCCAGCCTGTCCAGGGCAGCAGATTCGCCACCTGTGCTCTGGCACCAGCAGCTCCACCTACTCCTGAGGGGTCAGCAGCACCTCAGAGGAGTGTGAGAGGCCTGAGACTGAAGACTCCCCCAGTGCAGGTGATGGGAGACCCAAGGGAAAGGGAGAAGGACTGGGGTGGGGAGGCTAGTAACACCCTGTGTCCATTGGTTTTCCAAGGTGTCTTGCCTCAGGCACATAATCCCCTCTGACACCAGTGGGAGTGGCACAGCCACACTCAGCGCAGGGTATTCTGGGCGGAGTCACGGGAGCTCCAGCCTCCCGGGCCCCTGATGATGTTGAGGGCTGGCCTGACTGCCATGGGGCCCTGAGGCTGATGGGGCTGAGGGCGTCTCTGGGAGAGGCAGGGTTGGGCCCTCTTTGCCATGGGGTTTCTTACAGAGGAGGGGGGCACATTAGCCCGTCTCTCTCCACCGCACCCCGTCCTTCCCCTCAGCAGCAGCAGGAGTCATCCTCTTTCCTTCTCTGCCTAGTGCAGGGACCCCCAGTTTCCAGCTGGAGGTCGAGGAGGAGGAGGACATGTCCCTGGAGGAAGCTGCCATCAGGGTCATCCAGCAGCATCTCCAGGGCAGAGATGAGGTACAAAAATCCCCCTGCTGAGCTGGCGCCGAGTCTGTCCTGTCCCTTGTTCCATCCCCACCCCTTGCAGCGGGGTCTTGTCCCAGAGAAGCCATAACTCCCTGTCATAATTATAAAGGGAAAAGTAACAGCCCTCCTGTGTACAATAATATAAAATCCCTCCTGGCCAGAGACTCCAAAATCCTTTTACCTGTAAAGGGTTAAGAAGCTCAGGTAACCTGGCTGACACCTGACCCAAAGGACCAATAAGGGGACAAGATACTTTCAAATCTTGGTGGGGGGAAGGCTTTTGTTTCAGCTCTTTGTTTTGGGGAGAGTTCGCTCTTGGGACTAAGAGGGACCAGACATCAATCCATGCTCACCAAATCTTTCTGAACAAGTCTCTCATATTTCAAACTTGTAAGTACAGCCAGGCAAGGCGTGTTAGTTTTATCTTTGTTTTCTCAACTTGTAAATGTACCTTTTACTAGCGTGTTTACCTCTGTTTGCTGTAACTTTGAACCTAAGGCTAGTGGGGGTTCCTCTGGGCTCTTCAAGTTTGATTACCCTGTAAAGTTATTTTCCATCCTGATTTTACAGAGATGATTTTTACCTTTTTCTTTAATTAAAAGCCTTCTTTTTAAGAACCTGATTGATTTTCCTTGTTTTTAGATCCAAGGGGGTTGGATCTTGATCCACCAGGAGTTGGTGGGAGAAAGGAGGGGGGATGGTTAATTTCTCCTTGTTTTAAGATCCAAGGGGTTTGGATCTGTATTCACCAGGGAATTGGTGAAGAGTCTCTCAAGACTACCCAGGGAAGGGAATTAGCACATTGGGAATGGTGGCAGCGGACCAGATCTAAGCTGGTAGTTAAGCCTAGAAGTTTTCATGCAGGCCCCCCATCTGTACCCTAAAGTTCAGAGTGGGGAAGGAGCCTTGATACCCCCTAAAGGGGGACACTTCTCCCATGTTATCTGGGACCCCCAATCACGTGAGCCTCACTAACACCAGTGGGAGTGGCACAGCCACGCCCTGCACAGGGCATTCTGGGCGGAGTCACGGGAGCTCCAGCCTCCCAGGCCCCAGATGATGTTGGGGGGTGGCCTGACTGCCATGGGGCCCTGAGGCTGATGGGACTGAGGGCGTCTCTGGGAGGGGCAGGATGGGGCCTTTCTGCCATGGGGTTCCTTACAGAGGACCCTTCTCTCTCCACTGCACCCCGTTCTTCCCCTCAGCAGCTGCAGAGTCATCCTGTCTCCTCTGCCTGGTGCAGGGATCCCCAGTGTCCAGCTGGAGGACGAGGAGGAGGAGGAGGACGTGTCCCCGGAGGAAACTGCCATCAGTGTCATCCAGCAGCACCTCCAAGGCAGAGATGAGGTACAAAAATTTCCAAGCTGAGCTGGCACTGAGTCTGTTCTGCCCCTTTTGCCCTCCCCTCCACTTGCAGGGGGGTCTTGTCCCAGAGAAGCCATAACACCTTAATGGTGGGTACTTCTCTCATGTGATCTGGGACTCCGAAGAGGGGGTGTTTGTCCCACACAGGCCAGGGTCTCCTCCCCCAACAGAGATTGTCCCAGTTACAAGCCCTGCCTTGCAGGAGGACACTGTGATTTTGGGCTTTTTCTGTCCAATCCCATGGAAGATCTGGGCCCTGGAGCCAGTTTGGGTGGGGTGGGGAGGTCAGGTCCTAGTGGGTGCAGGACAGGGCCAAGCAGTTTTGCTTCCTGTACGCTATCCCCACTCTGTGCTTCTCCACACAAAAGCAGGGGCAGGAAAAGCGGCCCTTGTGAAGAACATTGTGGTGAGTGAGACCCCGTGGGAGGAGAGAGCCAAACTTGGGATGAAGAGAAGCCTCCCCTCGGCCAGTGGGGGGAGATGGTGGGGCTGGAGGGGGCAGCAGAGGACAGGGATTCCTGGGGCTGAGGATTGGGGAGCAGAGAAGGGGGAAATTCTGACACTGATCTGGAGCTGGCAGTGGGGGAATTGTAGGGTTGGAGGGGCAGCTGAGGTTGAGGGGAGTGAGGAATTGGGTGGTCCCAGCTGGAGACATGGAGGGAGTAAGTTCGATGGGTGGGAGGAATCGGGTAGCGTTACCATATTTTAATACAACAAAAAGAGGACATTCCACGGGGCCCCTTCCCTGCCCCAACTCCGCCCCCTCCCCTGAATGCTCTGCCCTCTCCCCTGCTTCCCGTCAATCAAATGTTCGCGGGAAGCCTGAAACAGGCAGGCAGGTAGGCAGCAGGTAAACTGGGGCGGTGGCGGGCGGGGAGGGCACGAGGAGGCGCGGCCCAGTCCGGCCCCCCCGGCTGAGCGGCTCCCTCCGGCAGCTGGCCCCGGCCAAGTGGCTCTGGTCCCGACGTCTGCGGCCTGGCTCGGCTCGGGCCCTGGGGCGCCGGCCCTGGTTCCGACCAAGTGCACCGGCCCCGGCCCCGGCTGAGCGTCTCCGGCCTGCCCCGGCCCCGGCGGCTCCGGCCCCGGCCCTAGCAACTCCAGCTCAGTTCGGGCCCTGGGGCACCGGCCCCGGCCGAGAGGCTCCGGCCCCGGCCTTGGCCGAGTGGAGCCGGCTGGTGGCCGAGCACCCTCAGCCCTGGTCCCAGCGGCTCCAGCCCGGCTTGGGTCCTGGTTCCAGCTGAGTGGCTCCAGCCCGGCCACGGCCCTGGCCAAGTGGCGCCGGCTGGCGGCCAAGCACTACTGGCCCCAGCGGCTCCGGCTCCGGCCCCAGCAGCTCCAGCCTGGACCCAAGCCCCACGACCCCTCCCTATTTTCCCAGACATGTCCGGCTTTTTGGAATTTCCTCCCTAACGGGGATTTGAGGACCAAAAAGCCGGACAAGTCTGGGAAAATCCAGACATATGGTAACCCTAGAATAGGGGGGCCCAGCTGGATTGGGTGGGGGGGATTATGCTGGCTGTATCTGCAGTGAACTTTGGCCTCATCTCTGGGAAGTGAGATGCTCCCCCTCCTAGGTCACCCCAAATTGTGGCTGTTCGCATCCTCCGGCCGAGGAGGTAGGAACATTCACTCTTTCCTGGCTGGGTGGTTGATTTCACTTTGGTAATGTTACAGTGACCTTAGGAAAAGGATCACTGTGTGTGTGTGGGGGGGGGGGGGGGGAGGCGGGGTTGTATAATGGGCAACAGGGTCGGTCCAGTGGTGAGATCAGGGGAATGGGTCCTATTGCAGCCCTGCCACTGACTGGGTATGTGACTTCAGCCAGGTCACTGCGCTCCTTGGCACCTCCGTTTCTGTTTTTGCTGGGTGGTGCTGGCCCTGATGTTTCATGTCCAGAGGATGTTTCACGTCTAGAGGATTCAGTCAGCAAGGCTGCCCATGTGGCCCGTTCACCAGAGTTACCGTCCACTGATACCAGTCAGCTCTGTGTTCTTGGGGAACCAGGGTGCAATATCCAGTCTGACTCATGAAAGACCCTCCCCCCTCCACCAGCCTCTGCTTAAACCAAAACCCATCAGAAGAAAAAACTTGCAGAGAGCAGTGAAGGGCGTTGAAAGACACACCTAGACCCCTCCTGACAAGGGTGACAAGATTAAGACATCTCCATTAGCATACAGAATAACGAACAAAGACAACTCCCCTAGCCGCATCTGCATGAAAGATGGGACAGAGAGACATCTCAATTTGCATACAGAATGAAAAACAGAGTCCGCACTGAACTCTGGGACCAGAAAAAGCAGGGAAGCACTGCATCATGGGAATCTCTGCTCCAGATGCTAATGAACCTATGTCTGCCCACACCCAGCTCAGCAGTTATCAGACCAATTCTAGTAAGGAATCCTTAATTGATATCCAAAATACTGAAGCAGCCTAGTTGCATTGTGAGCTCCCTGGAAGAAAACACCACCCATAACTAAGAGTGATCAGCTCCTATTGTCTAGCCTAAAGAAAACCCTTGAGTCATCAGCTTACCTATAAACAAATCTAGCGTTCTCCCTTGAACCATTGTATTTTCTCTTCAAAAATCCCTACTCACCCTCCAGTCATGGCTCTGATGCTTAGATCCAAACCATGCATCAGTTTCACTGGAACTCCATCTTCTCCTGACTGATCGTGCTGGGGGCTCTTCCTGTCTCCAGCACTCAGGAGCCTGAGCTACCACCATCATCTGGGAACCCCGACCAGTTCAAGTCTCATGGTTTGGGTGAGAGATCCCCTTCTTTCTCTCTCTCTCTCTCTCTGTTTTCCTTTCTACCTTAGGTATTAACCTTTAATAATGTATGTTATGTTGGTTTAGCCCTCCTTGTGTAGTTATCACTAGTATTCAATACATAACTTTTATGGTTAACTTGGTTGCTTCTCTCTCTCTCTTGCTCAACTTTACTCTTCTGTGTTTTTAGCTTCCCGCATTCACTCTATAGCAACGCTTCTTTTACCTAAGCTAAAGATCCCTGCAGCGCCCAAAATACTGTGGGATTTGCTCATCAAGTAGGTTACTGCCAGTACAACTGTGATGTGAGAGTGGGGATAGGGATGTGCTGAATCTAGGACGCATAAGGGTAACGGCTTGAAAGTGCTACTTGACCCAGGCATGGAGCCCAGAGGCATATAAGGAGAGGCAGCTTAAAAGTGCTGCTTCATCCAGCCCAGTGAGTCCAGAGACATATAAGGGGTCAGATTGACAATGCTGATTGACCCGGTCTGCTCAGACTTGCTCTGTTAATGTATGTGTGGGTGTGGGTGTGTTCATCCGGTTCTGGGGCTGGAGAAATCCAGCCCTAGGGAACCTAGGTCCTGCAGGATACTTCCATTGGGAGGGGACTTACAGAAGGGAGAAGTAGAGCTCCATATGAAAACACAAGTGACACAAGCAGTACATTAATAGAATTACAGAATTCCCTCCCCCAGAAGAGTAACCCAAATAAATGAGCATACCCCAAAGCAAATCTGGTAACAGCACGGCTTCACCATAAGGACCAGATTGTGGGGAACTGAGCTGCTTCCTTGGATGGGTTTGGAAGTAGAACAGCTCTCACAGGACTGAGAGGAATGTAGGAGGAGGTCACTCTGCAATGGTGGGAGTGGGGTGGGAGGTCATTAGAGAGGAGACAAGACTTCATCTTGGATGTTGGATGGGGGAAGCCATCCCTCAGACGTGGGGAGGGCTGGGTGGAAATTTTGCAGGTTCCAGGTGCTGTTAATATCCCTTGTTCCTGGGGGTGCCCGAGTTTCTGACTAATCCTTTTTCCCTTGCAGGAGGAGGAGATTACAAATAAAGCGATGGCCCACCTATTTCACATCCGGTGCTTGCACCCGGTGCCCATGGCACTGTAAGGGCTTTGCCCCATGGGACACCTTTAAGAGCCCCACCTCAAACGTCCAGCAGCTCACACTCCCTGATGCAGGTACTTCTCTGTCTCATAGGGAAGAGGGGCTAGTGGGTGTGGAGATAGAGCTGAGAGAAACCCTCTCCCTTCTGTGTGGGGTGGGGCCTTCCTGAATCCCCTTTGTCTGGGGCATTAAGTTCTTCCCACCCTCCTTTTTCTTGACCTTGGCCTCTGTGCCATCACCCCTGCTCCCAGGCCAAGCTCTCCATGCCCAGCCTGATGCAGAAGAGCCTTCATGTTAGGGCCAGGGCCCATGTCCCCCAGTGGAGCTCTGAGAACTCCGCATTAGAGCAGAGGGAATTGCTGAGTGCCACATCTGCAGCACTCACTGACCCAGGGCTGCTGTGGCAGGGCCCCTCAGTCCCTCCCCCATGCCAAGGGGGTACAGAAAGAATCTGCCCTCAGGGACCCAGATCTAGAATGCCACCTCCCTCTCACCCCACGCCCACCCCAAACCCCCTGCCCATGTCCAGAGGCCAGTTTAGGAAGCATCAGGCTGACATGGCCATGGGGCTGGCCCAGCCCAGGACAACAACACATGAGAACATCTGTAGAACCAGGAATTATCATCAATAACCACTGCAGTCTGGGAGTGGTGGCCTGACATGGAACCTCTCCCTGTTTTCACTGCTCAGATGTTCCCAAGGCCCGTGTCACCCATGTGCTAGTGAATGTCCGGCCCACCCCCTACCCGGGACCCATTCCACCCACAAGGTATCCGAACCCTTCCCAGTTAGGAATGAAATTCCCCCCCAAGTACCCTAGGGCAGGGAAGGATTCTCCCTATCTGACAGGTGGGGACTAAGACACAGAGGAAGGGTTATGGTCCTGGTCTCACAATCCTGAGTGTAGATCTGGGAACTGGACTGGGTCCCAGGCTAGTGCCTTTCCCGTCAGGGGCAGCTTCACTTTCTGCCCTTTATTCTCCCCTCCTGCTAGGGGATCTCTGCATGTGAAATGAACAAGAGCTAGGGATGGTGAGGAGGTCCTGGCAGCTAGCTTTGGTGGGAGCTCCCCATGGCCTGGATCCCAGCCCAGAGACAGAGACATCTTTGTCATCCTTCTGTCCTTCTTTTATTCCTAGGAAGAAAGTCCCCCAGGTAAGGATTCGTGGGACTTGAACCCAGGTCTTTTGGGCTGTAGATGAGCAGTGCCTGGGAGTACCCGCAAGTCATCTTGGCAACAAGCCAGACCCCTGCCCTGATGCAGAGACAGTGCCCACCTTGTTCCTGGTTCCTGCCTGCATGTACTGCTCTGCCCTCTGGTTCCCAGCTATTGACTCTGGCTTGACACTCAGACCAGTCTCTGGCTGCTGACCTAGGTGTAACTCTCGGTTGTTGATGTTAGCTACCAAGTCTGGTTCATATTGTCTTTGCCCTGCTCTAGCCTCACTCCAGTCCCACCCCCGACCTGCTACAACCTTGCCTCCTCCTCCTGAGCCTCCCCAAGTCCTCGGACTCTGACTACCCGACTTCGAACTTCCTCCTGTATCTGGACTCTGGCTCTGATTCTGGTTTGTCTTGGACTCTGATCTCGGTTTTGACCCTGTCACATCCCTGGACCTTGATTCTAATACCACTCTTAGCCTAGGCGCAATCCTACACCTAGCTGTGACCTATGCTCTAACCAGTAGACCTAATTATCGGATGTAGCATGTGATATCAGGTGGTGCAACTGTTTGCAGAAAAGCGGGATTTCCGGAAGTAAGTGGCCCATATTCAAAAGGAGACATGTCACACCAGGTGTGAACCATGGCCTCGCTACGTGAGACTAGCCCTGTGATGCCCCTACTGTAGTGGTTCAATGGAGATCACTGAAAATGTAGGGGTTCCCTTAACCAGCCTCCGTCCCTAGACCTACTTCTCCATTATTGGCTCTGACACCCAACATTCCTGATAAATACCAGGATTATGTGGACAACTTCGAAAGAAAGGAGGACATATTGCCTCTGCACCGAGACTATGACTGCCCTATTGACCTACAGCCTTGGCCGAAAGTTGCCTTTGGCCGTATTTACGCAATGTCCAAACCAGAACTAGTGGCTCTCCTTTGTACAGCCATGAAAACCGATCCAAAGTGTTTATTCACTACTAAGCGTTTCCCACAGGTGCCCTGGCCCTTTTTGGGAATAAGAAAGGTGGAACTCTATGCTTCTGTATACATTACCAGCCCCTGAACAAAGTGAAAGTTTGGAACCAATACCCCCTATTTTTAATCCCAGAATTGTTGGATCACATGAAACCTGCATGGGTATTCATCAAACCAGACCTCCAAGGATTTACAATCTAACATTCATTTGGTTGGGGGACAAATGGAAGACAGATTTCAAAATGCATTATGGATACTTTAATTGTATGGACACTGTAATGCCATTTGCACTGACTAAGGGTCCTGTGACCTTGCAACACTTCATCAGTGATGTATTTGGGGACATTCTGGATCACTACATTGTCATCTATTTAGATGACATACTTCTCTCTTTGGAGAACCCAGAGCAGCACACGCCCCACATCAGAACCCAAAGAGGTTGCGGCAGAATGGTCTCTATACAAAATTGGAAAAGTGTACCTCTAGCCAACTCTCCATGGAGATTTTGGGGTACATCCTCTCCCCAGAAGGAGTTAAGAATGATCCAAATAAGGTGGAAACCATTCACTACTAGGAGGAACTTGAAGTACTCAAGAAGAGCAGCGCTTTCTAGGTTTCCCCAGTTTTACTGCTGCTTCGGGCCAGGGTTCTCAGAGCGAATAAGCCCCATGATAGCTCTCCTCCACAAGACTGTCAAATTTGTTTGGTCGCCCAAGGGCCAACAAGCCCTCAACAGTTCAAAATTGCCTTCACTGCTGCACCTATTCTGGCACACCCCAATCCAATTGAAGCATTCATCATGGAAATTGACACATCTAATATGACAATTAGGGCCATGCTCGCTCAGGCATGGCCCCCAGCACCTTCTGCACCCCTGTGTATACCACTTCTGGAGGCTCGACCCACAGACCAAATCTAGGAGATCCTTGATAATTAGTGTGTTCTGATTAAATCCTCATTTGAAGACTTATGTCAGTAGCTGAAGGGGACTCGCTATCCAGCACAAGTTTGGACTGATCACAAAAGCCTCCAGTATCTGTGAAAAGTCAAAGCACTGAATCAGGGACAAGTCAGCTAGACCTTATTCTTCTCCTGCTTCAATTTCAAGATTAATTAACTACAGACCGGGACCTAAGAATGGCCAGGCCGACGCCCCGTTCCCTAATGCAGAATATAACCAAGAATGGAGAAAGCTAGTGAGGAACAGTCCTTCCTCCTCAAGCCCTACAATGTGCTTAACACTACCAGACCTCAAGCTCTAATCACGCTAATTTAATCAGTCTGCTGGGATGACCCGTGGCTGGCGAATGGGGGACACCTCCGGACAATCAGGAGCTGAGAACGAGAAACAACATTCCATGTGGGACGTGATAATATTTACTGAGGGTCGCCTGTATGTTCTGCCAGGATGTCCCCGGTTGAAGTTACTACATCCGAACAAGGACAACTCCCTGGCAGGGCACTTTCGGTGCCTCAAAACCTTCTGCCTAACCTCCTGCTTTGTTTGGTGGTGCAAGATGTGGGTTGAAATTCAGACATATGTTGACACACGTGACTTCTGTGTTTGCACCAAGGCACCACACACCAAATACCTTGGCACCTCATGTCTTTGCCCCATCCCTGGGCAGCAAGTGCAAATGGATTTCATTGCAGACCTCCCTGAATCAAATGGCCACACAGTGCAACTGACTATCATAGGTCAACTGATGAAGACGGCATGCTTCATCCCCCTGTGACCGCGTACCTTCAGCTGAGAGGACAGATCAGCTCCAAATTTGCAAACCACAATGCCAACGATACCTTTTTTTGTGTGTGCTGAATATAGATTTCCGCCTGATTTCATCCTACACCAGTGGCCTGTCCGAACTTCCTGGCTAGCGACCTGGTTCAATGAATCCACTACATTCAAGAAGAACTAAGGGGGCACCTAGAGGACACTAGGAAAGACTTCAAATAGTATGCAGACTGCCAATGACAGGAGGGGCCAGTCTTTTCAGTAGGGAAACCATTTGCTGAGGGGAGGTACCGAGCCCTTGGCACTGACCGAATTCCTAAGCTCTGTGTGTGGCAGCAGTTCCTGCCCCATCCCCCTTCCTTGAACTCCTGCTCCCATCCTCCTCCCCTGGCTGTAGTGGAACAAACTCTGGGTCCCTTCGCTCACTCTGGCACCATCCATGCCCAGAGTGTCCAAACCCCATGCAGACAATGGGACTGTCCTCCCCTCACCTCCTGGGGAGGGGAGGACACTACTACCCCCATTTTACAGATAGGGAATGAAGGCAATAAAGTGACCGCTCCAAGGTCACACGTACAAACGTGGGGTGGATCTGGGAACTGGACTGGATTCTTCTCTAGTGCCTTCCCCACAGAGGTAACTTCACTTCCTGCCCTTCATTCTCCCCTCCCTTCTTGGCCCTTCTTCAATGGGGTCTCTGAACGGGAAATGAGCAGGGGCTTCCTCCCCTCTCTGTTTTCCAGGCTCTGGGATCTGTTTCTGCCTCCTACACCAATGTAGTCTGCAGCTGGCCCAGCTTGGGGAGTAATGACCTCATCCTGTCAAACCGGGAAGAGCTGGCTCTCAGTGATGCTTAGATGGAAAACCACACTCTCCTCACGGAGGTAGGAACCACTCTCTCATCTGGGTGATTGTGGCGTTTCAGAGATTCCTGGTACATAGCCTGGCTGAGAGCATCCCTTATCCCTGGATCCCAGCACTGGGACTGAGATGTTGTTCTCATTGTGCTGTGCTGATTTTATTCCTAGGAAAAGCATCCCCAAAGGACGTGTATAAGGATCCTGGACTCTATTGCCTGCAAGAAGCTTCAGCCACCTTCACAGGTAGAGGTCATTGTCTTTCATACAACTATACCAGTGCCCTTTCTGCTCTCCAGCTGTGCTCCCTTTGGCACGACAGAGACACCCCTTAACTCCCAGAGGTCTGATTTCCTGCCATTCAAGGGGCTGAAGGCTTGCATTACCCTCACCCCCACCATCACCATTTCTATGGGAATCTCACTAGAGCAGGGGAGAAATTTCCTCTTCTCTTAGAACCTGTCTGCTCAGTAAATCCACCCATGCTGACCTCATCTTAGCTGCTTTGTTTATCCGAGATTAGCGGTATCTTCTGAAAATCCTTAGCATGGGGGCTGAGGTGGAGCAGGTAATCCTGCTGCTAATCATGTGTTTGACCCCATATGAGAGTAGGGCTGGATGCCCTTTTCCTGTTCTACAGGGGGGAGTGGATGCATGGTGCCTGGGGGATGAACAGGCTCTCAGCCACTTGCTGTCTTCAGCATTTACACCAATGATCCGGAAGTCAATATCACATCACAGCTGCAGGTGGCACAAAGATTGGTGTCATGGTAAATAATGATGGAGACAAGGCAGCCCATTCACACAAAACACATTTGAATACAGCAAATACCCGGTCCTAATTTAGGAGTGAGGGAGATTAGCCAATGGAACAAATTACCAAGGGAAGAGGTGTATTCTCTGTTGCCTGATGGCCTCACATCACACCTGGCTGTCTTTCTGAAAGGTATGTTTTAGTGAAACACAAGCTATTGGGCTTAATATGGGGGTAAGGGTGCGAAATTTCATGGTTTGTGAAATAGAGGCTTAATTAGGAGATCTAATGGCTTACAAAATCTATGAATCTATGAAAAACTCAGTGTGGGGTAAGGAACAGACTCTGGGTAACCTGCTTGCTCCCAACAGAATCAATAATGAGCATGTGGGGTGATCTGGAGAGCAGCTCAAACATACAACTGGGCTGACCCAGGGCAGACATCAGCCCTGCAAGGCAGAGGTGGGTGTGGCAGTGACTTCACAAGGGCCTTTGGCAGGAACTTAGCCTATTGGGCAAAGGTGGTGAGGAGGCTGTGACCTCACACAGCACCCTTAACTCAGCCAGGCAGGACAGGGATCAGGGTAGGGGGAACCTCGGAGACCCCTGTAGCCTTGCTGCAGTAAGCCTCCTTCTCGCGGTCTCTCCTTGAGGACTAAGAGAGGATTTGTGGTCACGCACCTGAGTACTAAGGAAGAGCTTATTTGGGACTGCTCTCCTTTCTATGTTGATTTTGTAGAGAGCAGACATTCCCTGTGTAGAAGGTAAGATTCTCCGTGAGGGTTGGAACCTGTTCAGTCTGATCCATATGTTGCCAGCCGAGCTCTTGGCTCGTAAAACAGAAGGTAAGTTGGCAGAAAAATGTCCCACCTAGGACTCTGCCCCTTAGTAACTGGCTACCTAATAAGTCTCAAAACATAATTGTAAATAAGGAATCATTATCAAGTGGGTGTCTTTCTAGTAGGGTCCTGCAGGGATCGGTTCTTGGATGTACACTATCTAACATTTTGATCAGTGACTTGGAAGCAAATATACAATCGGCACTGTAAAATCTGCCAATGACAGGAAGTGGTAAATAATGAAGAGGACATGTCACTCATACAGAGCCATCTGGATTGCTTAGTTACCTGAGCACAAGCAAATAGCATACATTTTAGTATGTCCAAATGTAAAGTTTCCCTTTAGGAACAAAAAATATAGGTTATGTGTACAAGAGGGGGGTTCTATCCTGGGAAATAGTGACCCTGAAAAAGACTTGGAGACATGGTAGATAATCCGCTGACTATGAGCTCCCACTGAGACACTTTGGCCAAAAGGGAAAATGCGATTTTTGGCCCATACCTAGCAGAATCACAGGTAAAAGTAGAGAGGTTCTATATCTCTGTACTGGGCACTGGTGTGACCACTACTGGAATATTGTGTCCAGTTCTGGTGTCCACAATTTGAGACAGATGCTGATAAATTTGAGAGGGTTCAGAGATGAGCCACAAGAATGATTAAAGATTTAGAAAACATGCCTTATATAGATAGGTTCAAGGAGCTCAATCTATTTAGCTTAACAAAGAGAAGGTTAACAGATGAGCATAAGGGAACAATATTTGCTAATGGGCTCTTCGCTTGAGCAGACAAAGATATAACGAGATCCAATGGCTGCGAGTTGAAGCTAGACAAATTCAGACAGGAAATAAGGCGAACATTTTTAACAGTCAGGGTTTGGAGCAATTAACCCAGGTTTGTGATGGATCCTCCACAACTAGCATTTTTAAAATCAAGATTGGCTGTTTTTTCTAAAAGATGTGCTCTAATTCAAAGAGGAATTATTTTGAGGGGAATTCTATGGCCCACGTTATACAGACTAGATGGTCAGAGTGGATCTTTCTGGCCTTGAAATCTGTGAATCACTGAGGCATTTGGAATTTGTCCATTTTTGCATCTCTTTTCTTCCCTTCTTCTTGTCTTTTCTTTTCTCTTCTCTTGTCCCATTTCTCTCTGCTGCTCCTCCTCCTGAGGAGGGTGGGGCTGTTCTCCAGCTGTCATTTTAGGAAGCCCTCACAAAGAGGTGGGGCTGGAATAGTGCGCTGACAGAGATCTCCACCAGAGTGATCTCCTGTCGTGACTAGTGCTGTCTTTTGGCCATCTGTTGAGAATGCTCAGCCTCCAGTCTCTGAGAGTCTCCACACTGATTGGGTGAGCTGTGGGTTATTACTGAGTTAAAAGGGAGGAGGAGACTCAAGTCGTTGTTGGCTGAGTGCAGTCAGGCCTAACACTCAATTCAATGGCATTTCTTTGTCCGTCTGTAATGCAATAATTTTTGAAGACTACGTCCAATTAATTCCAAAATTTCAGGGAATTTCTGGGCATCAGTGGAAAGGACCTTGTTGATTTTAGTGACAAATGGAAACCACCACCACCAGGAAAGCTTGATTTCCACACTGTGCCCATTTAGTTGGTGCTGCAGGTAGAGGCACATTGTGACATCAGAGTTAACTCAGCCAGTCAATGCTAATTCTGTGTAGGTAATTTGCATAATTCAACCCCATTGATTAAAAGGAGTCAGCAAATGATCCTGCAGGTTTCAATAGGAGAGATGACCAAGGCAGGCCATAGGGTTAGTATTTAAGGTCAGGGTTATTGGAGTGAGTGTGTGATGGGGGGCTGAGTTACCTCTGGTGTCACAATGTTACTGCTCATGCTACTCTGCCTGCAGCGTCACATGGGCAGTGACTGTCAAGGGGAAGATTTTGTTGATCTGAAACTTATAAAACAAGAAGAGCAGAAGAGGAATGACTTAGATGATTTGATAATAAAATTTAGGTTTTGCAGCATTATCCAGTGCAACTGCTACTGGTTCAGAGGTAGAAACTGGGCCTACATAAACAAACAAATGTCCAACCCTCTAGTTAGTCTCTTTTAAGACTGAGTAAATAATTCATAACAAATTATTGATATGATGAATTTTGCTGCCTTCTCTCCTTTAATGGAATATGAGCAGTTTATGATTCTCATGAAGGTAGTAGTTCTCCTAAAATCAAGGTGAATAAAAATCAATGGTTGTTTCAAAACCAAGAAACCCCAAAAGGGATTTTTTAAAAATATAATTGGATTATTTTTATTTAAATTGAAAACAGGTTTATTTTTTTGAAAAACAAACTATTGGAGATTACATTGGAAATGATGGCAACCCATGTTAATACCTAAACTTGCAATAGCTTAGTAATCATAAATATTAAGAAGTCCATGTTTGCTGCCAAGTTTTATCAAACTTGGAAATCAAACCACTGAACTCGTGGCAGTCTTTGGCTGGAACCAGAGTTTGCTGAAATGGTAAACCAGCTTTTGACAGCAGCAGCCTCTTCTGCAGGCACAGAGAGAATATTTTCTTCATTTCAGTTGATTCAGGTAGTTGAGTTCAATAACAATTTCATTCAAATTTCAGAAACTGACTGGGAGTGGAAAAAGAAGGAAAACTTGTTTTCCTTTTCCAGTCTATAAATAAATACTAGACATGAGGGGATCAGATCTATTAGTTATAAAATCTGACAGACACGATGACCAGATACAATCAGTTCATTTCACTAACTGCAGATACTTCCTTAAATCAGTTAGTTTTAAATGAAAAATATGTTTCAGTAAATCCAGCACATTGAAAGTAGTTTTATTCAATTAATAAACAAATTGAAAATGCTGTTTTTGTGCATTTTTAAGTGCATTTGAATTTCCATTGAAACAGTGTGTAGAAAAAGCACAAGTAAAAAATCCATCATCTAGGAAATAAATGCATCATTTGCCATTTTGCAACATAATAAAAATGTAAAAATTAGATACAAGAAATGTAAATTAAGCCATATAACTGCTTAAATAAATGTACATAGATATACTTTACCGTCATGGTTAGCAAAAGAAAAGGCACCAAATTTAGTGTAAATACTGTATTTAGTTGCAAATCAACATTTTGTAATGATTCTCAACTAATGAGAATCAACCTATCATTAGGAAAATAACTAAAAAGTACAAATGCAAAACATGATTACCCTCAATGAGACCCTCATTGACTAGGAACAGCCAGGAACCCAGGAACAAATTCCAGTCCTGCTAGCATCCAAGGCTCTAAATCTAAGGAACAATTGAAGGCAGTAGACGATTGAGGGGTGCTGAGAATTTCCAAATCCAAAGATGTGATATTGGCTGTGGATGAGGGAGAAGCAGGAAATCACCAGGGATTCTTGATAAATCACTCATTGTCCTTTGGAACTCAAAGGTGTCTAATACTTATGACCGACTCAAATCGCACTACTGCTAGGAGTTAGAGAAGTGTTTCTATCCCGAACAGAAGTGGTGAAACAGAGGTAAAGAGCAAGAGGTGGTTACACAGCAATGCTGTAGCTGAGCCAGAAAGAAGCATAAGAAAAACATTAATCAAAAAGGTTTTGCATTTAAAACTACCTGATTTCTTAAAGAAAGGAAATACTATCTGTAGTTAGTGAACTGAATTGATACATTCTGGTCACCAAATCCTTCCAGATGTATGAACTGGTAGATCTCATCCCCTCACATCTAGTGTTTATTCCTAGACTGAAGGAAGAAAACAAGTCTGCCTTCTTTGTCAACTCCCAATGTGTTTCTTAAATTCAATTAACTAGTCATTGAATTGAACTAGATGAATAAACGGAAATGAAGAAAATATTCCTTCTGCACTTTCAAAGGAAGGGCTACTGCTGTCTAAAGCTGTTCTAGCACTTCCACTAACTCTGGTTCCAGGTGCTTCAAGTAGTTTGACTGTCCTTAAAACTTGGCAGTAAACATGTACTACCTAATATGGATTTTTTCTATTCTCCTGACATTATTTTAAGAGATTATAATACATTTAGGCCTTAACATAGATTGTCAAATTCAAACAGAATTTTAAGCAGGTTTATTTTGAATAAAAAACCCCGTGGTGAATTTAATTTAAAAAAACCCAGTTCATATTTTAAAAATCTTCTATTGTTAATTTACCTGGCTAGGGATGGAAAAGCCTCCTGGCTCATTTCCCACCCCAGGAAGGGCTGATCCTCAATCCAAGGTCTAGGGGTGGGCTCCTCACTCTGTACTGGGCTGAAAGTCCAGAACTAAACTCTAGGAATTTGGATCTGACCATTGATGGCGCAGTGCTGCATAGCACTCACAGAGTGGCTTTTCCTGGGTAAATCTCACAGCGCTTTACAATAGTAAGTATTAAGTCATCATTTTATGGCTGGGGACTGAAACACAGAGAGGGGAAATGGCTTGCCCGCGGTCCATAAATCAATAGGAAAACTGCCAGTGAAAGCCAGGAGGCCTGCCTTCCAGTCCCCTGCCTCAGTCACTCCAGCAGGTCACACTCCCTCTCAGAGCCAGGGAGACTGGGAATAGTGTCCTGCTTGCAATTGCCATCTCTGGAAAGAAATGTTCTCTAGTGATCAGTGTAGGGCCCTGGACACTGGACACAGGGCTCCTGGGCTCCATCCCTGGCTCTGTCACTGTCACTGCCCAGGTCACAGTTTTCTGTCAGTGGGGTTGGAGTCCCTCCCCTATAGGCCTTGGCTTGTCAGGCTTCAGGAATGTGTGTGAGGTACTAGGAGACCTTGAGACAGGAGGCGTCCTGCCTGCGGTATGTCAGTGTTCTGGACCCCGGCTACTTGCCTGAGTTTATCCCTTCTTTAGCAATAAAACATAGTCTTGTTTTCACAGCCACTGTCAGTCTCCCGGTTTCTACACTTTGCCCTGCTGGCAGGGCATTGTGCAGCTCCCTTTCCAGCCCCCCTTGGTGCGGGAGAGCGAGGAAGAGGGCAAGGGACAGACCAACGCTGAGCATCTGCCACCCAGCACTGCGCCATCTAGAGCTAGTGAGTGGCATGTAGCATTTCCTCAGAGACTTCCCTGTTCTGCTTGGAAAGGGGCAGATATGGGGGGAGGGGGAAATCTCCTCCAAGTGAGACTAGATTTGCTAACACAGCCCCCTGCAGCCCTTCGCTCTGGGCCTGGGCAGGGTGTTCTCCAGAGCCACCTCCAGCATGGTGGAAATAGCCCAGTAATAGGGCTCCCAGCCCTTCCCTTGTAGGAGACTGTTCCCCGGGCTGAGTCTCTGGGGGGTCAGACCCTGCCAGCTGCTGAACACCCACAACCCCCATCAGTGGGAACTGAGAGGGACTCATGCCTCATATGATTGGGACCTTGTGAAGTTTAGCTGGGGATGAGTTCGCAGGGCAAGCTCAGATCCCTTCCCGGGTTCTGTTCTTTCTCTAGCCAGGGAGGGCCTGTGGTCTGGGGGGGGAGGAGGGACCTGCTTGTCCAAACAGCCTGAAAACCCCACTGCTCTGAAAGGATGAGACTCCCCCGGTGTCACAGTGCCTCAGTGGGGAGGGGGAACTTTGGGAGCAGCCTGTGCTGTGAGCTGCTGCCAGTGTGTGTAGATTGCAGTCCCTGAGCCCCGTGGTGGGGTGTGCAGTGACGGGGAGTTGCCCCAGCGGAGGGAAGGTGGGGGCGGAGCAGGCAGGCCCATTAGTGAGAGGTTGCCTTTTCCTCAGATTCATGGCTGCTCCCCACTCAGTTCCAGGATGGAGAGGCTCAGGCAGACGCTAGGGAAGAAGGCTGCAGAGGTGGCTCCAGAGCCAGTGGGAAGCAGCTGCTGGCTTCCCTAGGAGAGCAGCCCCTCTGTCCCCGCTGGCAGGGAAGCAGCTTGTGGCTAGGCCAAGCGCTGGAAGTTCCTGGAGTTCTTGAGGAGGAAGACCCCTTCTGGGCGAACATGGAAGTGGCCCAAGGTGCAACTGTGCAGGAGGGACCCAGGACAGGGCAGGAGCTCCACCTACTCCTGAGGGGCCAGCAGCACCTCAGAAGAGTGTGAGAGCCCTGAGGCTGAAGGCTCCCCCAGTGCAGGTGAGGGGAGATCAAAGCGAATGGGAGAAGGACTGGGATGCGGAGGCTAGTAACACCCTGTGTCCGTTGGTTTGCCAAGGTGTCTGGCCTGAGTCACACGATCCCCACTGACACCAGTGGGAGTGGCACAGCCACACATGGTGCAGGGCATTCTGGGTGGAGTCGGGGGAGCTGCAGCCTCCCGGGCCCCTGATGATGTTGGGGGCTGGCCTGCCTGCCATGGGGCCCTGAGGCTGATGGGGCTGCGGGCATCTCTGGGAGGGGCAGGGTGGGGCCCTCTCTGCCATGGGGTTCCTTACAGGGGGGGTACATTAGTCCACTGCACCCCGTCCTTCCCCTCTGCAGCAGCAGGAGTCATCCTCTCTCCTTCTCTGCCTGGTGCAGGGACCCCCAGTTTCCAGCTGGAGGTCAAGGGGGAGGAGGAGGACATGTCCCTGGAGGAAGCCGCCATCAGGGTCATCCAGCAGCATCTCCAGGGCAGAGATGAGGTACAAAAATCCCGCTGATGAGCTGGCACCGAGTTGGTCCTGTCCCTTGTTCCATCCCCACCCCTTGCAGCGGGGTCTTGTCCCAGAGAACCCATAACCCCCTAAAGGGGGACACTTCTCCCATGTTATCTGGGACTCCCCCAGAGGGGTTTTTTGTCCTACAGAGGCCACAGTCTCCTCCCCCCACTCACATTGTCCCAGTTACAAACCCTGCCTGTGCAGGAGGACACAGTGATTTCAAGAAGTGGGGTGTCTTTTCCTGTGCAACCCCATGGAGGATCTGGGCCCTGGAGCCGGTTTGGGTGGGGAGGTCCCTACCTAACAGGCTCTCTCTCCCCCAACCCCACTCCTAGTGGGTGCAAGTCAGGGCCAAGCAGCTCTGCTTCCTGCACGCTATCCCCACTCTGTGCTTCTCCACACAAAAGCAGGGGCAGGACACCCTGGAGCCGCACTGCTCCAAAGTGGCCCAAGTGGAGAGCATTGCAGTGAGTGAGACCCCGTACCCAGCCCCTGGGGGGAGGGAGCTAGAAATGGGACGAAGAGAGGCCTCCCTTGCGCCAGTGGCAGAAGATGGTGGGGCTGGAGGGGGCAGCAGAGGACAGGGATTCCTGGGGCTGACGACTGGGGACAGGGAAAGGGGAAATTCTGGCACTGATCTGGAGCTGGCAGTGGGGGAATTGTAGGGCCGGGGGGGCAGCTGAGGCTGAGGGGAGGGAGGAATTGGGTGGTCCCAGCTGGAGAAGGAGAGGGACTAAGTTTGAAGGGTGAGAGGAATGGGGTGGCCCAGCTGGATGGGGTGGGAGGTTATGCTGGCTGTGTTTGCAGCGCAGTTTGGTCTCCTCTCTGGGACGTGCCTGTGGGTCAGCAGGGCCTGAATCTCACCCGCTGTTTTGTCTCCTTTGGGTCTCCCAGGAGCTGATTTAAGACCTTGCCCTGGGGTCTGAGCCAAGCTCCATCCTCTCCAGCTCTATGGCCGCGGTTTGCCACCTCAGGTACCAGGACACTCCCGTTCAGCTGCCCTAACTCAGGTGCTGTTCAGCCCCAGAGCTGGGAGTCACAGATCCTCCCCTGCCTACGTTACCCCCAATTGTGGCTGTTTGCATCCTTTGGCCAAGGAGTGTGGAACGTTCAGTCTTTCCTGGCTGGGTGGTTGATTTCACTCCAGAATTGTTACAGTGTCCTTAGGGAGAGGATCACCGGGGAGCATATAACAGGGGCAGCAGGGTCCAGTGGTGACATCGGGGGAATGGGCCCTGTTCCAGCACTGCCACTGACTGGCTCTGTGACTTCAGCCAGGTCACTGTGCTCCTTGGCACGTCCGTTTCCGTTTTTGCTGGCCTGTGCTGGCCCTGATGTTTCATGTCCATGGTGGTGCCAGCGTCACTCTGGTGCTGCAAAATCTAATACAGGCTCCTGTCTCCTGCCAGCAAACTGAAGCCACCTCTGGAACTGGAATCAGGCCTCCTGTGAACTATCCTATACAACGTTTTTACCATGCGCCCAGGGAAGGACACCGCTCACTTCCGGGTAGGTCACCGTCCCACTTCTCTGTCCCCGCAGCAGGAGCGGCCTGTGGTCCCTGCTCCCTTGGTTTGATGGAGCTGCTGAGAATAGGGGAGGTGTGAACAGAGCTGGGAACAGGGCCGAGGGTTAACAAAATGGCAGGGAGGGCCCTTCCCTCCAGAGGGGATAGTGTTACCCGTCCTTGGCAGATCCTCTCCTTCCCTCCTCATTCTGTCCATTGCTGCCTGAACTCTGCCCAGGCGCCTGGCTCCCATCCATTGCAGTTTGGCTGTTCCATACCCTGCTGCGTACCAGGCCCTGTACAGAGAACTGCTAAGGGCCAGGATTGAAGAGCCAGCTGGAATCCGGCCATGAATTCTTGTTAAGTGCCCCTGGGGTGATGTGAATGGGAGAGGCCAGGATGTGTCTTTGGGGTCTTGCCAGGGCTCCCCAAAGAACCCTCCTACTCATCCCCTGACCGGTGTAGCCCCAGATCCCATGACTGATGGGTGCTCCCTCCTCTTGCAGGCTCTGCTGGACATCATGCTGACGGAAACCCCGACCACGGACAAGCTGCAGCACCTCTTGAAGGTGAGCACAATGGCAGGGTCTGTGGGGAATTTCCCCTTAACCCTATGGGAGGGCTGTGAAGGAAAGACTGGAAGAGCCACGTTTCCATTGTCTCCTCCCAGCTGGGACCCAGTGGGACAGACTTTGCCAGAGCTGTCAGTGGAGTGCAATGTTGGGACCCTTCCGCCTTTGCGGGGACAGAGGGAAAGAGCTGGGACTGTAAGCCAGAGCTCTGCATGGTTCTGTTAAGCACTAACAGTGGGCACCAGGCCTGGCTGGGGATTGAGAGACTGAAACCCCTGTGAGATCCAAGACATGGGCCTCTGAGAAAAGTCACTGGCTCCTTTCTAGGGAGACCCTGAGTACAGGAGGATCCTCAGGGAATCCGCTCTTCTGTCCTATGGGCACTGCAGTTCCCGGAGGAACATATAAATACTGCCACAAAAAGCTGAATACCATGGAATACCGAATAACATTAGAAGTTTTGAATGATGTTTTGTCGGAGCTGGCTTCACTATCCACGCTGCTCCAGAAACGGGGCCTTACACCTCTTGAAGCATTTCACCTTGCCCGAGGTAAACTGAACAAGATCAGAAGACAGTACCTTGGAGATTCAGTCTTATGGAGTGACAAAGTTAAGGCTCTCTTAGATATGAGCTCTCAAGAAAATAATGAAATTGATACTAGTTCCATAATAACTTTCAGAAACATCAGGCCTGGCTCCAGCATTTCTGCCGCCCCAAACAAACAAACAAACAAACAAACAAACAAACAAAAAGCCGCGATCGGCGGTGGCAGTTCAGCGGCAGGTCCTTCGCTCCTACAGGGAGTGAGGGACCTGCCGCCCCCGAATTGCCGCAGGTGCCGCCCCTCTCCCTTGGCCGCCCCAAGCACCTCCTTGTTAAGCTGGTGCCTGGAGCCGGCCCTGATAAACATCTTGTGTACACATTTAGGAGACAGGTTTCCAGAGGATGAAGTCCAGGAGTGGTCCACTTTTGATTGTGCAGCAATAGTTAAGTGTGACTTCAATTTTGACTTCATCAGTGTGACTTCATCAGTTAAGTGTGACTTCATCAGATCAAATCCCTAAGTTCAAAATACAAAGACTTTCTTGCTGAAGAGATTGTTATAATCAATCAGTACAATGACTTCAGGTTTGCAGTAGCCGAAAGAATCAAAAGCCAATTGGTTTTAGGTTTCCTGGATATGGTGACATTTGCTCACCAGAAGGAACAGTTTCAGGATCTTGCAAAGCTGATGGATATTGGAGGAACATTTCTAACATCAAGTGCAGACTGTGAGCGTGGCTTTAGCTTAATGAACACTCAAAAAAATAAACTACGGAATCGTTTACAAGTAGATCATTTGGACATGCTGATGTGTATTAAGAGTTACCAGCTTGATGGAGGACTATAGATCTGGACAGAGTTTATATTGAATGGGCAAATAAAAAAGATCGCAGGGAAAAACAGTAAGGTTAGTTTAGCAGTTTTTGACATTTCGACCAATAAGGAAATTAAAATACATTTGTAATCACATATCTTATTCTTGGCTGATAATCATGTATTGATATTTTTTAGGAAAATTTTAAATTTAAAACACAAACTCTTGTTTTTCTTTTTTTTACTTATGATGTCTCTATTTGAAAACCCATATAAATTGACATAATGGCATACTTATTAAATTGTCTTTATTATATGTTTATCAAATCTTTTCAGACGTGTATAGAATGAAAGGTGAAAGTGGACGTCAATGGGCAGAAGCCTATGGACTGATAATGATCATGATTAATATGTGATTGAAATATGCTCATGATTGTCTATAAAAAAGATCCCAAAGCGTAATGTTTAAACCTAACTTCTGCTTCATGAAGAAAGGTTAAATTTCCTTTTTCTAAGTATTTAAAAATGACATTTATAAAATAACATGGTGTAAAACTATTATTATCACAAATTGCAAATTAAAACTTTTAAAATGTATAAGCATTTTGCTCGCTTGGGCGCATTTGCCTCATGGCGCACAAATTTGAACTCGGCTTTGCACAGAAGAAAATGTTTGCATCTATGGCCTGTCAAAAATTAGAGGGAACATTGGATTTAAATTATGGTGAGTAATTTTGTATCATCCACAGATTTTGCCACCTCACCATTTTACCCCTGAACAGCAAAGGCCCCAGTACAGATCTTTGGGGACCCCACTATTTACCTCATTGTGAAAATTGAAAATATATTCTTACCCTTTGTTTCCTGTCTTTTAACCAGCTACAGTCCATGAGAGGACCTTCCCTCTAATCCCATGACTGCTTGCTTTGCTTAAGAGCAAACTTGGTTTCCTTCTGTTCATTTTAGGCACCAAGCGAAAGGCCTCTTCGTCACCCAGGGGACAGCTGGCTCCAATCAGCGAGGACGAGGAAAGGCCAAGGAAGAGCAGAGTGAGTGAGGAGAGAGCGGGAAATCCACAGCACACTGGGGAAGTGCCCATGGCACAGATGGTACAAGGTTCCCTCCATCACCAACTCAGCCTGGACTCCCGCCCCCTACTGCCTTCCCCACAACACACTGCCCCTCTAAGGCTCTGACCCCCTTTCCCCATCTGCTTGCTCCCAGATTCACTGCCATTCTCTGGCCCTAGAGAACATGCTCTGACCCCCCTTGCCAGGGCAGGTGTTGCAGACGGGAGGAGAGAGGCGACTCCATTCCCAGCACCTGCCTCTGCTTTCTTTCTTCTTTGCTGGCTGCTCAGCAACGGGCTGCATTAGGGAACCAGGGAGAGAACTAATAACCATGGTCCTGAGCTTCACCTCTCCCCAGAGTGTCCCGCGCACTCACCTCTCCCTGGGCCCGGGGCAGGGTTAGCTATTAGCCCAGCTATACCTGTGGAGAGCAAGGCTCCAGGAGGGGAAGTGGCTGGCCCAAGGCCAGAAAGCAGGAGTATACATCCCTGGTACACTCTGGAAGTGACCATTGTAGGAGGTGAGCAGGCAGAGACAATTGGCCAGATCCTTGGCCCCTGGTAAGGATGCATGAAGGGACATTAAGCTCTCCCTTCCAAGCTCCCGCGTGGTTTCCTCACCCCAGCACGGGGGCAGGGAGGAGCCCTTGGATGCTGTCTCCCCATCCCTGACCTGTCTGTGTGGGTCTCTAGACTGTCAGCCCTTCAGGACAGAGATTGTCTCTGTCTGCGTTGTGCTGCACCCAGTGCAACAGGGCCTGATCCTGACTGGAGCCTCTGGGCGCTGCCATGACATCAGTAGTGATAAGTAATCAGGGCAGGCCCCGCTCTTCCAAACCGGGCCCCGCCATCCCTGCCATCCTCTCAGCACACACACCACCCCACCTGGCGCCAGGTACAACCATCCTGTTGAACCAACCATAAGTGATACTAGGCTAGTGCAAACAAAGGGTTCAAATGCCCCTCCCAGAGAAGGGAGAGTCCGGCACCAGCTGGAAGCTGCTCTCCACAAGGGCCATAACTTTATTCCTTCCAAGTCTGGGTTGTGGTAACCCAGGTTCTGATGGAGACTCTACACATTGGGGCTTGTCTGCCTGACACGTCATCGCCATGTCCTGCGTCTCTTTGACCGGGAACATCAGCATCCCGCACCTTGTTCCAGCGCTCCACATCTTCGGCTCCTGACCCGTCAAACTCTGCTTCTACATGAGCCGCGGCCCCCGAAGCCTCGGCATCACTCATAGACTGATCCAGCTTCTTGTCTGTTCTTTAGATGAGAATTAGAATCTGCCTCTCTACCCTCACCCCTTCACACTGCCATCCGAGGGCTTGGCCTGAGAGACACTCGATCTAGTTTACCTTTGCTGGTGTTGCTTCCTTCCCTTAGGTGTGTCATCTTCCCAGAGAGCACCTGGAGGAGCGGAGAGAGGCTCTGGACTCTCTGGTCCATCTGGGTAAGAAACCCATTCGCCTTTCCCGGAGAAGGAGATCACAGCCTGCGGAATTTCAGAGCCCAGGCATAGAACTCTATTCCCTTCCCTTTTATGACTCGTCCCATTATGATTCACTCCTCTTCCTGCAGCCCCCTTGTTCCTGGTGGAGCTGCTTGTGTTCCTGTTCAGGAGGCTGAACAAGGATGAGGAAGAGGAGACCTGTGCCAGTCCCTGCATTCTGGACCGGATAGTCCGATCCAACAGTAAGTGACCCACAGCGAGGTCTTGTCTTTTGATGTGTTATGGCCTCTTCTGCAATTAGCAGCGCTTAGCACTGGGCCTCATTGGGGTCATTTGTCCCTGTCTGCTGTAGATAATCCAAGTCCTGCAGCCCCTCAGCCGATGCTGCGGCAATGAGAGAGGACAATCACTGCTGGAACTGCAAGCCTGGGCAGATGCAGTTGGTTAACCATGGGGGTAACCTGCCGGCAGGGTCACGTAGGGACATTGAGGTTGCTCTAAGGTTCCTGAGATCTCCGGTCCCTGCACACCCCGGTTTAACATCAGCCCTGCCGAGCCGTGTGTCTGTGTCTCTTACAGTTTCCGAAATGACACACCACACGGAGAAGCTGTTCATAGCCCTGGGGCCAGTCCTGCCGAGCGCAAGCATACGGGTGAGTCTGGAAGCATGGCCAACGTGGCCAAAGCTAGTGAATGTCTGCCTGCCAGTGCAGAGCCTGCCGGGACCCTGTGCATCGAAACACATGACCCACCAGTGCTCCATAGTGTAGGGCAGAAGGTGGGGGAAAGAATCCCAGCAGGGCTCCGGCTGGATTCCCATCTCTGGGCTGCCTAGCAGCATTTCACCAAACCCCCCGCTGAGAAAGGATCCCAGCCTGGACTGGGAGGGGACAAGGTCCCTCCACACTGTGTACAAAACATTTCTCTTTCTGTCTGGGTCTGGCAGGTCAGAGAAGCCCTGGCTTATTTTATACGGACAATGGGGGCGCATGGGCTCTTGGAGAACTCTGCATCGAGACCCTTCATCGACTTCTTGGTGTGTCAGTGCACCCTGACCCTCGACAGCACGGTAAGAATCCGCAGAGACCTTAGTGATGGGAGTCCGTGACCAGGGCAGAACATGGGGTCAAGGGATAGGGAAGAAGGGGCAGCTGCAGATGGGGAGGGGCAGGCGATGGGCAGCAAATAGGGCTTCAGAAGCAGATGGAACTGGGGACTGCACCCTCTGTCTACTGATGGAAAATGATGACAAATAGAAGACAGTGTTTTTTCCTCCCAGCCCATTCTCTGCTCCCTCTCCCAGCTGCCATCCGGGCTCTGTCCCTCGAGCTGGGAGGGCAGGACCCCTGGCTTCCTCCTTCTCTCGCCCCACTGTGATTCTCCACCCTACAGGAGACTAAGCCATGATGGAATTGGTTTTCCCCACGCAGAGGGGTGGAGCCTAGAACTGGCTCCACACAGACCCTGGGCTGGTTATGGCACAGTCACAGCCAGGGTTGCGCCTTTTCCCGTCAAGCCCCATTTTCACCCCCTGCCATGCCCACTGGAGTTACCGTGCCACGGAGGTCTCCACCGAATCTAAATCTCCTTGGTGTCTCCCTTATTTCTCACCATCAGGAGGAAGCAGACGGGAGGCGCACCATGGAGCTTCATGTGTGCCAGCTCTGCTCCAGTACCCTACAGTCCTCGGCTGACTCTCCCAGAATGGCCAATGTAAGTGACCCTGCCCCTCTCCATTGGACGCAGGCCTCTCTGGGTCTGAGCTTTTTGATGAGACAGGCCCCAACCAGACCAACTGGGGACTGAGCTTCCCCGCTCCAGAACATCCTGGGGTTGGGTAAAATGGAGCCTGGATCCGAGCCAGACCTGGGTTTTTGGAACAGGGAACACTCCCCGGCTGAGTGCCCCTGTGTGCCAGGGTTTGGGGTCACAGGGGCTTTTCCGCTCTAGGATCTCCTGGGTCAGTCATGCTGGTTCTTCAGCTTCCATAGCTCAGTCCCTCTTCATTGGTCCCTCTGGTAACTTTTTCCTGGCTGTTCCAGGGTGGGGTCTGTCCAACCCATCACATTCTTGTTTTGCAAAAGCCAACCCTAGCCCAGGAGTTCCTGCCTCTCACCCACACTACCCTGGTGCCTAAGGGAGAGTCCCCTGAGCTGGGAGACACTACATCCAAATCTCATCTCTGCTGACTAGTGCTTATGTTTCCACACACTGCACAGACCTGATTACTGACCCAGGCCTCAGAACGCAAGACTGAGCAGTCGAGTATTAGCCAGCCCCCTCCCCACACTGAACAAAGTAACAGCGATGTTGCGCAAGGTCACTTCAGGCAGAGCTGAGACTAGAAGCCACATTTCTAATAAGGCAGACAAAAGTATTGTGCTCTCAGCTACACTGTCTTTCCGATTGAGCATTCCAAATCTACGTGCTTTAGTTACTACAGGTGGGGATAGAGTTGTGTAACCCTCTGGCATAGTGTGTGTTAAGTCCCCCT